>NC_069510.1:96758992-96761492 GCF_027579735.1 Bombina bombina
CCCGCACATCCCTGAGAGAGAGACTTGGGCCATGCCACTGGATTTCATCATGTCCTGTGTGGGCTTCGCTGTGGGCCTAGGCAACGTCTGGCGATTCCCTTACTTGTGCTACAAGAATGGGGGAGGTAAGTGGCTATAACTTGTATCACTACCCTCACCATGCAATGTATTACCATATACCTAGCTAAAAAACGTTAGATCCTAGCCCACTTCTGAAAAGGGATTAAACACATAATTAAAGTACCATTGCTGTGTTAATTGGTTCACCAGCCCTTTCTGCTTAGGACCAGCAGTTCTCTGTGACTCCTGAGCAGAATGTTAACAGATTGGAGTATGTCATGTTCTCAGTATAATGGCCCTTTAAGAGATTTTTCAGTTCTGTTAACAAATTACAGCATATTGGCAAGCAACAGTGCAATAATATAACACATTACAGCATTTTCTTTCATGACTCAGATAGGACATGCAATTTTAAATAATTTTCCAATTAATTTCTATTATCTAATTGGTTTTGTTCTGTTGCATCCTTTGTTAAAAAAGTATATCTAGGTAGGCTCAGAGGCGCTGATTGGTGGCTGCACGTATATGCCTCTTGCTATTGGCTTTCAGCTAACTCCCAGCAGTGTATTAACGCTCCTTCAACAAAGGATACCAAGAGAATAAGGCACTTTAATATTGCCTTACTTTTTACACGAGTGGTCTGTAAAATCAGCCAGGTTGTGTGCCCATTAAAGAGGCACTGGGGAGAACAGTGTTATTTGTACCAGTTTTATTGCTCAGAGCCACTGCGGATTTTACTGTTTTCTTATATGTTTGTGACACAGAATATTACTGACACCATGAATTAAAGGGACAGGACACACAAATCTTTTTCTTTTATGATTCAGACAGAGAATACAATCTTAAACAACTTTACAATTTACTTTCTATTATCTAATTTGCTTCATTCTCTTTGAATCCTTCGCTGAAGTAGCAGCAGTGAATTACTAGGAGCTATCTGAACACATTAGGTGAGGCAATGACAAGAGGCATATAAGTGCAGCTAGCTCTCAGTAGTGCACTGATGCTCTGAGCCTACCTAGATATGCTTTTTGACAAAGGATGCCAAGTGAACAAAGCTATTAGATAATAGAAGTAAATTGAAAAGTTGTTTAAAATAACATGCTCTATATGAATCGTGTAAGAAAATTTGGGGTTTCATATCCTTTTAAGTGCGCAGTGGGAGGTGCCGATTGCGCATTGTCTGTTTAGTATACGTAATGTTACTGAGAGTTACTGCTGCACGTTTGCTGACTTGGACCTTAAATGAGGCCAAAGTATCCTGGTTATATAATAATGCAGCAGTGGAGATTTTAAAGGAACATTAAAGTAAAAACTAAAATTTTATGATTTACTTCTATGATTACTTATATTTACTTCTGTGATTAAATTAACTTTGTTCTCGTGGTAACCTTTGCGGAAAGGATACGTAGTAAGGCTCAGACGCAAACTTGTGTAGTCAACACTCTATCGCATTCTTAAAAGTTGTTGCAAACACTGCTGCCATCTAGTGGTTAAAAGTGTATACAATTGTTACAAACATTGCAAACACTGCTGCCATCTAGTGGTTAAAAGTGTATAAAATTGTTACAAACATTGCAAACACTGCTGCCATCTAGTGGTTAAAAGTGTATACAATTGTTACAAACATTGCAAACACTGCTGCCATCTAGTGGTTAAAAGTGTATAAAATTGTTACAAACATTGCAAACACTGCTGCTATCTAGTGCTAAAGACACATGCACACTTCTGGACATATCTAGGTATGCTTTTCAACAAAGGATACAAAGAGAAGAAACTAAATTTTGATAATAGAAGTAAACTGGAAAGCTTTATAAATTTGCACACTTTGTGAATTATGACAGTTTAATTTTGACTTTACTCTTCATTCTAGAGCCACAGTAATTTGCACCACAAACCAGCATGTCCCCTCACCATACTGATCAGTAACTGTAACAATTCACTGTGACATGCGCGGGCAGGATACAGCCTCTCCCTTTATTTGTCATTTTCAGTTTATCGTTAGCAGGTCAGTGAGATTCAGACTTACAGATCAGCAAGACAAAATGTAAACTGTCATAATTCAGATATAAATCAAATTGTGCATTTTTTTTATATTCTGACTTTCTGAGGCACCAGGTCCTACTGAGCATGTGCAAGAGTTCATAGTTTATACTTATGAGTGAGTGATTGGCTCATTGCTGTCACATGATACAGAGGTCCAGCAAATGGAAGGAAATTTTGAAATTTTTCAGAAAAAAAAAATCTACTGCTTATTTAAAATTATGAGTGTTATTGCTTTGTCTTTTTAGTATGTATTTTTTGATTATGCAGCTCTACTGTATTATTTTGCTGCTACGCCATTTTTTCACCCCAGTGTTGAGCCAATTTTGAGCTTTTTTTGCTACTTACATTTAAACCCTATTGTAAGTCAAATTTCAGTGAGTGACCCCTATAAATT
>NC_069510.1:96771492-96981492 GCF_027579735.1 Bombina bombina
AGTAAATGTGTTATATGCAGAGTATATATACACAATTAAGTACTGCATTGCAAAACTTCTGCATACATAGTAAATGCTTTATATGCAAGAGTATATATACACAATTAAGTACTGCATTGCAAAACTTCTGCATACATAGTAAATGTGTTATATGCAGAGTATATATACACAATTAAGTACTGCATTGCAAAACTTATGCATACATAGTAAATGCGTTATATTCAGAGTATATATACACAATTAAGTACTGCATTGCAAAACTTCTGCATACATAATAAATGCGTTGTATGCAGAGTATATATACACAATTAAGTACTGCATTGCAAAACATCTGCATGCATAATAAATGCGTTAAATGCAGAGTAGAGCTGCAACAACTAATCGATATAATCGATAATAATTGATTATGAAAATAGTTGTCAACGTATCTGATAATTAATTAGTTGGTTTACGATTAGTTGGTTTGCACACAGCACCAGCTGCTTCACTCCAATGAGCTCCTGCACATGGTTTTGTGTTTTATGGTTATGTCCTTAGCCTAAAGGAAGTATACAGACATTTTCTTTTCACTTTTTAAGGACAGTATCATTTTCTTTTTAAGTTTACAACTATTCCTGACTTATATGGAGCCAAAAATAATAGGAGTCATCATTTGCATTGTTTATGTTAAATCAGGTGATTTTGGACTATGCTTTGCATGATATAGTGCCAAGCATGTTATTATTTTTATTTTTTTAATAAATTGTGATTTGTACCAAATTGAACCTCTAAGTATATATTTGTTATTTTAAAAGCATACTAGATATTTTTTTCCATAACCTTATAGCTGGTTATTTACCATTGCATTTGGAAGCTTAAGATATTTTTATATTAGAATGAAGTCCAGGTTTACTTTATTGAGAGGCCCCATGTCAAGGAAGAAATCACTTTGCATTGGTGGAGCTAAATATCCCTTGGCAAAACTCTACTTATGCATCTCAGGCTCCTCAACACCATCTGAGTGCCTCTTCTCTGCTGCAGGCAAAATAGCTGCAAAAAGAGACCCAGCCTCAGACAGGAGCATGCGATCATGTTGACATTTTTGCATTTCAATGCAAAGTTTCTGAAAGAGTGAATAACAGAATCTTATTAACAATGATACTCTACCTCTTTCTAGCTTTACCTCTTTTTAAACAGTTTGTGGTTTTGTTTTGCTTAAATATAAAAATGTGCTTGTGTTAATGTAAAGTTTTAGTCTGAAGTTTTATATTTGTAGCACTCAGCATGTGGTATTTATTTTAAATACAGGAATAAAATATTGATTTTTTTATATCCGATTAGTCGATTAATCGAAAAAATAATCAGTTTATTAATCGATTATGAAAATAATTGTTAGTTGCAGCCCTAATGCAGAGTATATATACACAATTAAGTACTGCATTGCAAAATAACTGCATACGTAATAAATATTTATATATGCACAGTATGTATCAGCAGTTAAGCACTGCATTGCAACACATCTGCATAGATAGTAAATTATTTATATGCAGAGTATATATTTGACATGTGCGCAGTGGAAATATTTGTTTCGGACCAATTCGGATTTTTTCGAATTTCGTTTTGGATCGATTAAAATTCGGATACATTCGAATGTATTTGTTTTGGGCTTCATTTGGATTCGAATAAATTCGGAATGCATTTGTTTCGGATTTGATTAGTAAATTCGGAAGTTCACTATGTGTTATGTTGATTCAGATGGTTCCAAGTTACACAAACGGAATTATTTCACTGTTCTATCTCACTAAATCTCACTAAATTTAATTTTTAGACTGAATTGTGATTAGTCCATGGCCATTCGAATGTAACAAATAAATCCAAACTAATTCGGATTTATTCGTTAAAAATGCATTCGGACTAGTTTAGTTTTGTTGCTAGGGTAATTCCGAAATACGAATCGATTTGAATCTTCGAATTTGCCGAATTTGTCCAAATTTCGATTCAGAACGAAACGCACATGTCTAGTATATATACACAATTACGTGCTGATTTATCAAGCCTTTTTCTTCTCACAAGACAACCTGCAGTCGGTATTTATCAAGCAGCAGTCAACAGATCGCTGCTTCCCTACTGTCTTAGGTGGAGAATTTCAATCTCCCCGGTCTCATCTGCATGATTGGCTATGCGCGGGCAGAATTGCATATATATAGGGATTGCGTGCAATGATAAATCGCCAGAGGCGAGCTGGGGCGGACAGGGGCTAATATGTACGCACCTGTCCACCCTCGCTTGATAAATCAAGCCCAAAGTATAATTTTTTTAAATAAACTGATTTGTTGTACACAGAGACAGCAATCCATGACAGATCACTAGAGAAATCATATCTTAGCGCAATTTATCAGTTGTATATGTGCGTTGTGTCATTGGATCATCTGATGTGTAAGCTTCGAGTAGTGCATTGTTACTCCTTCAACAAAGGATACCAAGAGAATGAAGCAGATCTGATAACAGAAGTACATTTGAAAGTTATTTAAAATTGCATGTTCTGTCTGACTGGTTAAAACAAAATTTAGGGTTTCCTGTTCATTTAAGGTATGTGTGACGTGTGCAAAAGATAAATATATTGAGCCCAACACTGAAGACATTGCATGGTAATAGTTTAACATTAGTGTTAAAATGGGCTGTACTCTGAGGAATTGTCTGCAGATTGTGGGCCAGATTACAAGTGGAGCGTAAAATTGCGCTTACGCGAGCGCAATATTTGCTCTCCGCTCGTAATACCAGCACACGCAATTGTGTTCTGGTATTTGAAGTGTGGCGTAATACGGCATGACCTCGCCTTCGCATTGCTAGGAAGCTATGCACTCAATAAAGCGCGCTTCCATAGGCTCCAATGCCGTCAGACAGGAAGGGGGTAAGTTGTGCAGCGATGAGCAACAAATGGAAATATATATGTATATCATAAATATATATTTATCTGTTAATATGTTTATATACACATATTAACACAAAAATATATATGTATATAATCATATACATATATATTTATTTATAGCGAACACACAGTTTATATAGACCGCTATGTAAACGCACTTTTCATTTGACTTTTTTTTTAACACTCCACACCTGCAACATTTAACCCAAGTTCCAGGTAGCAATAACCAGCTACTTGTAATGGCTGCTTATTTATCCCGTGCCCGCAAATGGGAAAATTTGCCCGTTTGCGGGCGCGCAATAAATAAGCACTCCACTTGTAATCTAGCCCCCGTATTAGTTGATGGTGCGCTAAATGACATTACAACATGACCGCAATTATGCTGATGATGCAGTTTATAAATGATCTAGCGCTGGTGTGTTTACTGCCTCTAGAATTACACAGCTTCAGGAATGCTGGCAGCTGTTTCATTTGTGTCCCTATAAAAAATATCTGCAGATTTCCGTGAGGATATTTTGTCATATTTTACTTTTGTCATTTGAGTTTATTTTCTTCTTTGTTCATTTTATAGTTCTAAAAACCTTTCTCGTTTTTTTCCTATAAGAGGCGAAGGGAGCATAATTTGCTTCTATAGGGTAGTAATTCAGTTGGTTGCCTTTTGTGACTTTCATACTTGTGTAAATAACACTGCTGTGAGTGGTGATTTATGGGTGACGCATAAAGACACAGTCGCATTTCCCCTGTACTGCAAACCCTCTGCTAACATTCACTGTGTGCTTCCTTTCTGTTGTCAGCTGAATAACTAGCAGGTCACTTTCCTCTGACAGGACCTTCCCATAAATCCTAAACTACTGCCTTGGATTTCTTTGAGGCAGGTGCATTATATTATGCAGGGAGCTGGGCAGAGGAGCTTACAGTCTAAAGTCCCTATCTAGCCTCGACTGTCTTCCTCTCAATCCTGGAAATGGATCCTTGCCTGGACTGACCAAAATAGCCGCTGTGTAAGATATGATCCTTACGACAGCAAAGGGGATTTACTCAGCTGCCTGAATGAACTGAGAAAGAGAGAGGGAGGGGGTAAGGGGAGGAGAGATCCACAGAATATTGAGGGAGAAGTAATGATCTAGGCTGGAGCTTAGAAAGCCTCCTGACACAGAGAGATTGTTATTTAGTCACAGGGATCCTCAAATTACAGTGGATACCTTGGGGTAGTGTGCTAGGTGCACCAGAAAAAAAAAACAGGGCAGAAAAGAGGGGAGTGAGATATCGGATAGAGGGGAGGGCGAGAGAACACATAGAGGGGAGGGCGAGAGGGAGGGCAGCTCTGTGACTTCATCCATTCCTTGCTTTTTAAGCCCTGGGATGCAGGAGAGTCGGATTTACACATCTCTGCAGCAGTACTAGGACACATCGGATTCAGCACCAGCTCAACACTCAGTGTCTTCCAGATTCTGGGAGCTTCTGGTGTCAAGCTGGGCATCCAAAATTTTGTTCTTCTTTGTCACCCTCTGCAGTAACCCATGAGATACTTCCGGCTAACCTTTAAGTGCTTTGTGGACGGTTTCTGATTCTCTTATCATCTTTGACCCCCTGTTTAGTCCTTTTAGAGGAATTTCTCCTTGTACAAACCTCATTTGCCAAACTTTTACTTTTTTATATATATATTCTATATTTTTCTATTTGACATCCATAGTATTCTTTGTATTTATAAGTATTATTTTGAAATTAATTTGGTGAGGTAGGTAGACACCAGGACTGAAGAAGAGATAAAGGAGAACAGAGGGAGAGAATCAGAGGGGTGTGTAGGGTGTTCTGTAGAGGGTGAGAGGGGTAGATTGGGACGATGGAGAAGACAAGGTTGTCCTTGGATAACGGCAGCTACAAAGTGACTGTGGAGGAGAAGAACGGACAGTTGATACCGAATGGACATGACTCAAGCGTGTGCCACAATGGGTCAGTGAAAGGGGGAATGGCTTATTCCTCCGGTTCCAAAACCGCTATCCCTGAACGGGAGACCTGGACCCGCCAGATGGATTTTATAATGTCCTGTGTGGGTTTCGCTGTGGGACTCGGCAATGTTTGGAGGTTCCCCTATTTGTGCTACAAAAACGGAGGAGGTGGGTATGTGCGGAGATAACCGTTACTAACATGCGCACTAGGTTTATCCTTGGAATAGCTAACATTTAATTTGACAACAAATTCAGAAAGTAATTCCTCATAAAAATGTTTAACTGTAGTAGCAGTAAAAAAAAACAAAAAACTTAAATGCACTTTTAGTATGTATTTTGCCTGCTTTTCCTTTAATTAAACTCTAAAAATTGTTTTTTTTCCACTGTCCCAGAGAGGTTAGAGGGCATCCTGGAACATGCACAAAAGTGATTGCTTGATCAGTACAAGGACATCAGCTGCTATATACTGGGCATATATAAAACATTCTTTGCGTATGCAAACCTTTTGGAATGCAGCGCTTAATTGCTGATATGTACTGTTCATATATAAAACATTTATTGTGCATGCAGATATTTTAGAATGCAGCGCTTAACTGCTGATATATATACTATGCATATATAAAACATTTATTGTGTATGCAGACCTTTTGGAATACAGTGCTTAATTGCTGATATAAATATATATATATATATATATATATACACTATGCATATTTAAAACATTTATTGTGCATGCAGATATTTTTGAATGCAGCGCTTAATTGCTGATATATATATATATATATACTATGCATATATAAAACATTTATTGTGTATGCAGACCTTTTGGAATACAGTGCTTAATTGCTGATATAAATATATATATATATATATATATATATATATATATATATATATATATATACACTATGCATATATAAAACATTTATTGTTTATGCAGACATTTTGGAATGCAGCGCTTAATTGCTGATATATATTTACTATGCATATATAAAACATTAATTGTGTATACAGACCATTTGGAGTGCAGCGCTTAATTGCCGATATATATATGTATATAAAACTTTTTTTTGTGTATGAAGACCTTTCAGAATGCTGCTCTTAATTGCTGATATATATATATATATATATATATATATATATATATATATATATATATATATATATATATATATATACTATGCATATATGAAACTTTTATTGTGTGTGCAGACCTTTTGGAATGCAACGCTTAATTGCTGATATATAGTATTCATATATAAAACATTTATTGTGTATTCAGACCTTTTGGAATGCAGTACTCAAATAAATATCAGGTTTTCAAATGTGCAAATTGTGTCTGATGAATTGAAATACAAGCGCAATGAGCTTTCTACTACCGCTTTACAATAGCCATTAAAAGTAAAGAGCATACTATATTTGTATCTGATACATTAAAGGGTCTAAAGTCTACTTGATTTTTTTTACTGTTTAAAAAGATAGATACCACCCGTACCCCAGCTTTGCATTACCAACATTGTTATATTAAAGGTATACTGAAGCCAATTTTTTTCTTTTGTGATTCAGATAGAGCATGCAATTTTAAGCAACTTTTTAATTTACTCCTAGTATAGATTTGTCTTTGTTCTCTTGCTATCTTTATTTAAAAAATAAATTACAGAACCCTGGACAGCACTTGTTTATTGGTGGATGAATTTATCCACCAATCAGTAAGAACAACCCAGGTTGTTCACCAAAAATGGGCCGGCATCTAAACTTACATTCTTGCTTTTCAAATAAAGATACCAAGAGAATGAAGAACATTTGATAATAGGAGTAAATTAGAAAGTTGCTTAAAATTGCATGCTCTATCTGAATCACAAAAGAAAAAAATTTGAGTTCAGTGTCCCTTTAATATTCTTTTTAACCTGTAAGTTTGCCAGCAGGCTGCCCCTTATCTTAGTGATTTTTATTAGCTTTTTAAATCTTACACAGCAGCCAGCCAGTGCTAGTTCATGTGTGCAATATAGATAAAACTGTGCTCACTCCGGTGGAGAATGATAATGGTTATACAAGAACCAGCACTGATTGGCTAAAATGCAACACTGAGATAAGGGGGCAGTCTGCAGGGGCTTAGATACAGGTAATAATAGAGGTAAAACAGTTTAATAGTGTTGGTTATACAAAACTGGGGAATGGGTAATCAAGGGATTATCTATCTTTTTTCAAACAATAACATTTTTCAAGTAGACTGTCACTTTAAAATGCTTTGGTTAAACAGGTTAATGAACAACTTCTAATACCCTATTCGGCATTATTGATTGCACAGGGCAAGCAGAAAATAACACACATTGCGTGTTATCCATTGCGCTCCACTTGCAATCTAGGCCTTATTGTTTATGCAGACATTTTTTCAATGCAGCCCTTAATTTCTTATATATAATGTGCATATATAAAAAGCATGTATTGTGATGCAGACCTTATGCAATGCAGCCCTTAATTGCTTATATATACTGTCTTGCATATATAAAAAGCATGTATTGTGATGCAGACCTTATGCAATGCAGCCCTTAATTGCTTATATATACTGTCTTGCATATATAAAAAGCATGTATTGTGATGCAGACCTTATGCAATGCAGCCCTTAATTGCTTATATATACTGTCTTGCATATATAAAAAGCATGTATTGTGATGCAGACCTTATGCAATGCAGCCCTTAATTGCTTATATATACTGTCTTGCATATATAAAAAGCATGTATTGTGATGCAGACCTTTTGCAATGCAGCCCTTAATTGCTTATATATACTGTCTTGCATATATAAAAAGCATGTATTGTGATGCAGACCTTTTGCAATGCAGCCCTTAATTGCTTATATATACTGTCTTGCATATATAAAAAGCATGTATTGTGATGCAGACCTTTTGCAATGCAGGCCCTAGTTGCTTATCGATACAGTGCATATATAAAATGTATTGTGTATGCAGACTTTTTGCAATACAGATTCTAATTGCTTATATATACTGTGCATATATACAATGTATTGTGTATACAGAGACCTTTTGCAATGCAGATTCTAATTGCTAATATATACTGTGCATATAAAAAATGTACTGTGTATGCAGACCTTATGCAATACAGATTCTAATTGCTTATATATACTGTGCATATATAAAATATACTGTGTATGTAGACATTATGCAATGCAGATTCTAATTGCTTATATATACTGTGCATATATAAAATGTACTGTGTATGTAGACATTATGCAATACAGATTCTAATTGCTTATATATACTGTGCATATATAAAATGTACTGTGTATGCAGACCTTATGCAATACAGATTCTATTTGCTTATATATACTGTGCATATATAAAATGTACTGTGTATGCAGACCTTATGCAATACAGATTCTATTTGCTTATATATACTGTGCATATATAAAATGTACTGTGTATGCAGACCTTATACAATACAGATTCTAATTGCTAATATATACTGTGCATATATAAAATTTATTGTGTATGCAGACCTTATGCAATACAGATTATAATTGCTAATATATACTGTGCATATATAAAATGTACTGTGTATGCAGACCTTATACAATACAGATTCTAATTGCTAATATATACTGTGCATATATAAAACATATTATGTATGCAGACCTTTTGCAATACAAATTCTAATTGCTTATATATACTGTGCATATATAAAATGTATAGTGTATGCAGACCTTATGCAATACAGATTCTAATTGCTTATATATACTGTGCATATATAAAATGTACTGTGTATGCAGACCTTTTGCAATGCAGATTCTAATTGCTTATATATACTGTGCATATATTAAATGTACTGTGTATGCAGACCTTATACAATACAGATTCTAATTGCTTATATATACTGTGCATATATAAAATTTATTGTGTATGCAGACCTTATGCAATACAGATTCTAATTGCTAATATATACTGTGCATATATAAAATTTATTGTGTATGCAGACCTTATGCAATACAGATTCTAATTGCTAATATATACTGTGCATATATAAAATGTACTGTGTATGCAGACCTTATGCAATACAGATTCTAATTGCTAATATATACTGTGCATATATAAAACATATTATGTATGCAGACCTTTTGCAATGCAGATTCTAATTGCTTATATATACTGTGCATATATAAAATGTACTGTGTATGCAGACCTTTTGCAATGCAGATTCTAATTGCTTATATATACTGTGCATATATTAAATGTACTGTGTATGCAGACCTTTTGCAATGCAGATTCTAATTGCTAATATATACTGTGCATATATTAAATGTACTGTGTATGCAGACCTTATGTAATACAGATTTTAGTTGCTAATATATACTGTACATATATAAAACGTATTGTGTATGCAGACCTTATGCAGTGCAGGCCCTAGTTGCTTATCGATACAGTGCATATATAAAATGTATTGTGTATGCAGACTTTTTGCAATGCAGATTCTAATTGCTAATATATACTGTGCATATATCAAATAAGTATTAAGTATGCAGACCTATGCAATGCTTAAAGGGACATGAAACCCAATTTTTTTCTTTCATGATTAAGATTGAGCTTGCCAAGATAAACCTTTCAGCAAAGGATAACAAGAGAAGGAAGCAAATTAAATAATAGAAGTAAATTGAAAAGTTGTTTAAAATCGTATTCTCTATCTGAATCAAGAAAGAAAAATTTTGGGTTTCATGTCCCTTTAATTGCTGATATATACAGTGCATATTTAAAACATGCATTGTGTATGCAGGTCTTTTGCAGTGCAGCACTTGATTGCTAATAGCTACTGTGTACATATATAAAACATTATGCATATATAAACATTTATTTTATGCCCCTTTTAATCATTAGCATATACTTGCTAATATTAATGTGTGCAACAGAGAAACCTGATACAGTATACTGTGCCTGTGTTATGTGAGCTGTATAAATAGATATTAGCAAGTGCCATCAATACAAGCCCAGCAAGGAGAACAAGCCATAAATATTTTGTGCCAACTTCAGAATTTTGTAATTTCCCTATTTAACTAAACCATTTTCTATAATATTAAAAAAAAATGTTTACTCTTAAAGGAATATGAAACAGATTTTTATTTTCTTTCATGATTCAGATAGAGCATACAATTTTTAACAACTTTCCAGTATACTTTGATTTGTTCTCTTTGTATCCTTTGTTGAAGGAGCAGCAATGAACTACTGAGAGCTAGCTGAACACATTGGGTGAGCCAGTAACAGGAGGCATATATGTGTAGCCACCAATCAGCAGCTAGCCCCCAGCTCCTGAGCCTACCAAGGTATTCTTTTCAACAAAGGACATCAAAGAGAATGAAGCAAATTTGATAACAGAATTTAATTGAAAACTTCTTTAAAATTGTTCTGTCTGATTCATGAAAGAAAAATGGGGAATTGTTCCTTTGTGTTTGTTTTTGTAATGTAAATATATCTGTGTTTGCTCCTTAAACTATCACCTGTTCTCAAAGACATGACCTTACAAATGGACTGAGTCTGCAGGTAAAGCAGACC
This sequence comes from Bombina bombina, assembly GCF_027579735.1. Lineage (NCBI taxonomy): Eukaryota > Metazoa > Chordata > Amphibia > Anura > Bombinatoridae > Bombina > Bombina bombina. The sequence continues at coordinate 96,781,910 of NC_069510.1, forward strand.
TGCTAATGTTATCGTTAGATATTGAAATGATAATTATGGCTGGGCACAACCAGCTATTTCTGATACAAATACCTCTGTCTCCTACCACCCCACCCCCCTCCACCACACACACACACTGTGAGATTAATTAGAGGTAATGGGGCATATGTAACAAGCTCCGTATGGAACTTGATGCCCCGTGTTTCTGGCGAGCCTGCAGGCTCGCCAGAAACAGCAGTTATGAAGCAGCGGTCACAAAGACCGCTGCTCCATAACCTGTCCGCCTGCTCTGAGCAGGCGGACAGACATCGCCGTAAATCAACCCGATCGAGTACGATCGGGTTGATTGACACCCCCTGCTGGCGGCCGCGAGTCTGCAGGGGGGGGCGTTGCACCAGCAGCTCTTGTGAGCTGCTGGTGCAATGCTGAATACGGCGAGCGTATTGCTCGCTGTATTCAGCGAGGTCTGGCGGACCTGATCCGCACTGTCGGATCAGGTCCGCCAGACCTTAATAACTAGAGTCCTATGTCTCTTATTAACATATATATTCTAAAGAAAATATGTTTGTTATTCATTTAGTGAAGGTGGTGGTTTCTACAGAAAAAAACAGCTCATTCAAATAATAAAATAAAGATAAAGAAGCTGTTTCCAAGCAATTAAATACACTTCAGCAGGTAAAATGGACAATTGGGAACACATTAAAGGGTAGGAAATTTTAAAATATCCCTTTAATGTTCTGGGTGGCAAAATCTGGAGGACATTCAGTGAGTGCGGGAACTGTATGCAATAGTAACGTTGCTGAAAGTCATGTAGCCTATAGCTGGACAACACTGTTATTTGTATTGTTATATGTGTCAGTGTATTGCACATAAGTGTATGGTGTGTACATTAGTGACAGTCATAGGTAAGGAGCCTGTTTCTGGGGCTTACATAAGAACCCTGCTTCTGAGGGGTATGAATAAGGAACCAGTTCCTGTGGGGTGTATATAAGAAACCTGCCCTATTTGTCCTACAAAAGGAGTTTAATCCTGGGGGTGCATATAAGCAGCCTGCTCATTGGGTGTGCACATAAGGAACCTGCTCCTGTGAGGTGTATATAAGGAGCTTGCCCTAGGGGTCCTACATAATGAGTTTGCGCTTGGAGGTGCATATAAGGAGCCTGTTCCTTGGAGGTGCATATAAGGAGCCTGCTCCTTGGGGGTGTATATAAGGAGCTTGCTCCTAGGAGGGGTTTTACAAGAAGCTTGCTCCTGGGAGGGTTTTTACAAGAACCTTGATCCTTGGAGGGGTTTTACAAGAAGCTTGCTCTGGGAGGGTTTTTTACAAGAAGCTTGCTTTTGGGAGGGGTTTTACAAAAATCTTGCTTTTGGGAGGGGTTTTACAAGAAGCTTGCTCCTGGGAGGGGTTTTACAAGAAGCTTGCTCCTGGGAGGGGTTTTTACAAGAAGCTTGCTTTTGGGAGGGGTTTTACAAGAATCTTGCTCCTGAGAGGGGTTTTACAAGAAGCTTGCTCCTGGGAGGGGTTTTACAAGAAGCTTGCTCTGGGAGGGGTTTTTACAAGAAGCTTGCTCCTGGGAGGGGTTTTACAAGAAGCTTGCTCCTGGGAGGGGTTTTACAAGAAGCTTGCTCCTGGGAGGGGTTTTACAAGAAGCTTGCTCCTGGGAGGGGTTTTACAAGAAGCTTGCTCCTGGGAGGGGTTTTTACAAGAAGCTTGCTTTTAGGAGGGGTTTTACAAGAAGCTTGCTCCTGGGAGGGGTTTTTACAAGAAGCTTGCTTTTGGGAGGGGTTTTACAAGAAGCTTGCTCCTGGGAGGGTTTTTTACAAGAAGCTTGCTTTTGGGAGTGGTTTTACAAGAAGCTTGCTCCTGGGAGGGGTTTTACAAGAAGCTTGCTCCTGGGAGGGGTTTTACAAAAAGCTTGCTCCTGGGAGGGGTTTTACAAGAAGCTTGCTCCTGGGAGGGGTTTTTACAAGAAGCTTGCTTTTGGGAGGGGTTTTACAAAAACCTTGCTCCTGGGATGGGTTTTACAAGAAGCTTGCTCCTGGGAGGGGTTTTAAAAGAAGCTTGCTCCTGGGAGGGGTTTTACAAGAAGCTTGCTCCTGGGAGGGGTTTTTACTTGAAGCTTGCTCCTGGGAGGGGTTTTTACAAGAAGCTTGCTTTTGGGAGGGGTTTTACAAGAAGATTGCTCCTGAGAGGGGTTTTTACAAGAAGCTTGCTTTTGGGAGGGGTTTTACAAGAAGCTTGCTCCTGGGAGGGGTTTTACAAGAAGCTTGCTCCTGGGAGGGGTTTTACAAGAAGCTTGCTCCTGGGAGGAGTTTTACAAGAAGCTTGCTCCTGAGAGGGGTTTTACAAGAAGCTTGCTCCTGGGAGGGGTTTTACAAGAAGCTTGCTCCGGGGAGGGGTTTTACAAGAAGCTTGCTCCTGGGAGGGGTTTTACAAGAAGCTTGCTCCTGGGAGGGGTTTTACAAGAAGCTTGCTCCTGGGAGGGGTTTTACAAAAAGCTTGCTCCTGGGAGGGGTTTTACAAGAAGCTTGCTCATGGGAGGGGTTTTTACAAGAAGCTTGCTTTTGGGAGGGGTTTTACAAAAAGCTTGCTCCTGGGATGGGTTTTACAAGAAGCTTGCTCCTGGGAGGGGTTTTAAAAGAAGCTTGCTCCTGGGAGGGGTTTTACAAGAAGTTTGCTCCTGGGAGGGGTTTTTACAAGAAGCTTGCTCCTGGGAGGGGTTTTTACAAGAAGCTTGCTTTTGGGAGGGGTTTTACAAGAAGATTGCTCCTGAGAGGGGTTTTTACAAGAAGCTTGCTTTTGGGAGGGGTTTTACAAGAAGCTTGCTCCTGGGAGGGGTTTTAAAAGAAGCTTGCTCCTGGGAGGGGTTTTACAAGAAGCTTGCTCCTGGGAGGGTTTTACAGGAAGCTTGCTTTTGGGAGGGGTTTTACAAGAAGCTTGCTCCTGAGAGGGGTTTTACAAGAAGCTTGCTCCTGGGAGGGGTTTTACAAGAAGCTTGCTCCGGGGAGGGGTTTTACAAGAAGCTTGCTCCTGGGAGGGGTTTTACAAGAAGCTTGCTCCTGGGAGGGGTTTTACAAGAAGCTTGCTCCTGGGAGGCATGCACATTTCCCCCACACCAGCCATGCATAACATTTCACTAAATGTCCTTGCATTGAATACAAAGGACACCATTTCAATTATAAGCAATTGTTTTGCTCATACAACAGGTTATGCTCTGCAAATATATAAATCAGGCCTGGCAGATAAGAAGTATCTGCCTCATATATAAGGACTTAACCCTAATGTGCCATGCAGTTAGCTAAATAGATTAACCCATTGATGGCCCGTTCAGAGGACTGAAATCCATTACTTGCAGGCCTCTCTGCCAGTCAGTGAGTTAAAATCTAATTTACCTGATGAGCCCTCATATAATGCAATGTCAGCTTGAGAGTTGCAGGGTCAGGGGTGCATTATTATATTGCCAGGCTAGACTGGGAAGTGTCGAGCAGTGCCCTGTTGTGTGCCAGACTGTACAGAAGTGGGTCACTAAGCAGTGAGACTGTGACCCTGGTCTTCTTCTCACCTACAGCCTATGCAGTATACAGAGACGTTTCAGTCCTCCTGGCTGTATGTGAAGCTCTGGGGGCAAGTGGGTTCATGTTGTGTATGGGGATAAAACAGTTTATAGATAAGGTGTGATTGTACTTTACAGTTGTGGGAGAAAATCTTCCTTTGTGGCTGACTGTGATTATTGCTGGTTACTTATTGATGAAGCAAATAACAGTAGCAGTGATAACAATATCCAGTATTCATGCACTGACATGTGTACATATAGTCACTGAATACGGCAGGCACGTGTACATACTGTTACTGAATACACCAGGCACGTGTACATACTGTTACTGAATACACTAGGCATACATGTACATACTGTTACTGAATACACCAGGCACGTGTACATACTGTTACTGAATACGCCAGGCACGTGTGTAAATACTGTTACTGAATACGCCAGGCACACGTGTACATACTGTTACTGAATACACCAGGCACGTGTACATACTGTTACTGAATACGCCAGGCACATGTGTACATAATGTTACTGAATACACCAGGCACACGTGTACATAATGTTACTGAATACACCAGGCACGTGTACATACTGTTACTGAATACGCCAGGCACACGTGTACATACTGTTACTGAATACGCCAGGCACACGTGTACATACTGTTACTGAATACACCAGGCACGTGTACATACTGTTACTGAATACGCTAGGCACACGTGTACATACTGTTACTGAATACACCAGGCACACGTATACATACTGTTACTGAATACACCAGGCACGTGTACATATAGTCACTGAATACACCAGGCACAAGTGTACATACTGTTACTGAAGCACACATACTGTATATTTAGTACACCAGACAAGCACACATACTGTATATTTAGTACATCAGACAAGCACACATACTGTATATTTAGTACACCAGACAAGCACACATACACATACTGTATATTTAGTACACCAGACAAGCACACATACTGTATATTTAGTACACCAGACAAGCACACATACACATACTGTATATTTAGTACACCAGTCAAGCACACATACAGTATATTTAGTACATCAGTCAAGCACACATACTGTATATTTAGTACATCAGACAAGCACACATACTGTATATTTAGTACACCAGGCAAGCACACATACTGTATATTTAGTACACCAGACAAGTACACATACTGTATATTTAGTACACCAGACAAGCACACATACTGTATATTTAGTACACCAGACAAGCACACATACGCATACTGTATATTTAGTACACCAGACAAGCACACATACTGTATATTTAGTACACCAGACAAGCACACATACACATACTGTATATTTAGTACACCAGTCAAGCACACATACAGTATATTTAGTACATCAGTCAAGCACACATACTGTATATTTAGTACATCAGACAAGCACACATACTGTATATTTAGTACACCAGGCAAGCACACATACTGTATATTTAGTACACCAGACAAGTACACATACTGTATATTTAGTACACCAGACAAGCACACATACAGTATATTTAGTATATCAGTCAAGCACACATACTGTATATTTAGTACACCAGACAGGCACACATAGACATACTGCATATTTAGTACACCAGACAAGCACACGTACACATACTGTATATTTAGTACACCAGACAGGCACACATACACATACTGTACATTTAGTACACCAGACAAGCACACATACTGTATATTTAGTACACCAGACAAGCACACATACACATACTGCATATTTAGTACACCAGACAAGCACACATAGACATACTGTATATTTAGTACACCAGACAAGCACATATACACATACTGCATATTTAGTACACCAGACCAGCACATATACACATACTGTATATTTAGTACACCAGACAAGCACACATACACATACTGTATATTTAGTACACCAGACAAGCACACATACTGTATATTTAATACACCAGACAAGCACACATACTGTATATTTAGTACACACCAGACAAGCACACATACTGTATATTTAGTACACCAGACAAGCACACATGCACATACTGTATATTTAGTACACCAGACAAGCACACATACTGTATATTTAGTACACCAGATATTATTACTAGAGATGTGACCCTTGCTGTAGTACAACCTGTATGGGTGGCTCAGCACAGTGCTATCATTACTACTAGAGATGTGACCCTTGTTGTAGTACAACCTGCATGGGTGCCTCAGCACAGTGCTATCATTACTACTAGAGATGTGACCCTTTTTGTAGTACAAACTGTATGGGTGCCTGAGCACAGTGTTATCATTACTACTAGAGATGTGACCCTTGTTGTTGTACAACTTGTATGGGTGCCTCAGCACAGTGCTATCATTACTACTAGAGATGTGACCCTTGTTGTAGTACAACCTGTATGGGTGCCTGAGCACAGTGTTATCATTACTACTAGAGATGTGACCCATTTTGTAGTACAACCTGTATGGGTGCCTCAGCACAGTGCTATCATTACTACTAGAGATGTTTAGTACACCAGACAAGCACACATACTGTTTATTTAGTACATCAGACAAGCACATATAATGTATATTTAGTACACCAGGCAAGCACACATACACATACTGTATATTTAGTACCACCAGACAAGCACACATACACATACTGTATATTTAGTACACCAGACAAGCACACATACACATACTGTATATTTAGTACACCAGACAAGCACACATACAGTATATTTAGTACATCAGTCAAGCACACATACTGTATATTTAGTACATCAGACAAACACACATACACATACTGCATATTTAGTACACCAGACAAGCACACATGCACATACTGTATACTTAGTACACGTCAGACAAGTACACATACTGTATATTTAGTACACACCAGACAAGCACAAATACTGTATATTTAGTACATCAGACAAGCACACACATACTGCATATTTAGTACACCAGACAAGCACACATACTGTATATTTAGTACACCAGACAAGCACACATACTGTATATTTAGTACACCAGACAAGCACACGTACACCAGACAAGCACACATAGACATACTGTATATTTAGTACACCAGACAAGCACACATACACATACTGCATATTTAGTACACCAGACAAGCACACATAGACATACTGTATATTTAGTACACCAAACAAGCACATATACACATACTGTATATTTAGTACACCAGACCAGCACATATACACATACTGCATATTTAGTACACCAGACCAGCACATATACACATACTGTATATTTAGTACACCAGACAAGCACACATACACATACTGTATATTTAATACACCAGACAAGCACACATACTGTATATTTAGTACACCAGACAAGCACACATACTGTATATTTAGTACACCAGATATGCACACATACTGTATATTTAGTACATCAGACAAGCACACATACTGTATATTTAGTACACCAGACAAGCACACATACTGTATATTTAGTACACATACACATACTGTATATTTAGTACACCAGGCAAGCACACATACACATACTATATATTTAGTACATCAGACAAGTACACATACAGTATATTTAGTACACCAGACAAGCACACATACACATACTGTATGTTTAGTACACCAGACAAGCACACATACTGTATATTTAGTACACCAAACAAGCACACATACTGTATATTTAGTACACCAGACAAGCACACATACTGTATATTTAGTACACACCAGACAAGCACACATACTGTATATTTAGTACACACCAGACAAGCACACATACTGTATATTTAGTACACCAGACAAGCACACATACTCATAATGTATATTTAGTACACCAGACAAGCACACATACACATACTGTATATTTAGTACATCAGACAAGTACACATACTATATATTTAGTACACCAGACAAGCACACATACTGTATATTTAGTACACCAGACAAGCACACATACGCATACTGTATATTTAGTACACCAGACAAGCACACATACTGTATATTTAGTACACCAGACAAGCACACATACACATACTGTATATTTAGTACACACCAGACAAGCACACATACTGTATATTATTTAGTACACCAGACAAGCACACATACGCATACTGTATATTTAGTACACCAGACAAGCACACATACTGTATATTTAGTACACCAGACAAGCACACATACACATACTGTATATTTAGTACACCAGACAAGCACACATACTGTATATTTAGTACACCAGACAAGCACACATACTGTATATTTAGTACACCAGACAAGCACACATACTGTATATTTAGTACACCAAGCACACATACTGTATATTTAGTACACCAGACAAGCACACATACTGTATATTTAGTACACCAGACAAGCACACATACTGTATATTTAGTACACCAGGCAAGCACACATACACATACTATATATTTAGTACATCAGACAAGTACACATACACATACTGTATATTTAGTACACCAGACAAGCACACATACTGTATATTTAGTACACCAGACAAGCACACAAACTGTATATTTAGTACACCAGACAAGCACACAAACTGTATATTTAGTACACCAGACAAGCACACATACTGTATATTTAGTACACACCAGACAAGCACACATACTGTATATTTAGTACACACCAGACAAGCACACATACGCATACTGTATATTTAGTACACCAGAAAAGCACGCATGCTGTATATTTAGTACATCAGACAAGCACACATACTGTATATTTAGTACACCAGACAAGCACACATACTGTATATTTAGTACACCAGACAAGCACACATACTGTATATTTAGTACACCAGACAAGCACACATACACATACTGTATATTATTTAGTACACCAGACAAGCACACATACACATACTGTATATTATTTAGTACACCAGACAAGCACACATACTGTATATTTAGTACACCAGACAAGCACACATACTGTATATTTAGTACACCAGACAAGCACACATACACATACTGTATATTATTTAGTACACCAGACAAGCACACATACTGTATATTTAGTACACCAGATACGCACACATACTGTATATTTAGTACACCAGGCAAGCACACATACAGTATATTTAGTACACCAGGCAAGCACACATACAGTATATTTAGTACACCAGATACGCACATATACACATACTGCATATTTAAAGCTGCTGCTCTCAGTCTCCTGCTGTTATCAGCAGTGCACACATAAACAGGAAGGCTTGTGCAATAACAGTGAACGTGTATAGCTGCACTCTCAGCTGCCTTGCTATGAGTGTCATTGCTGCATTTGGTATACAGTATCCTGGAACACTGTGACATCACTACACACAAGGAGGTGACTGCGCTGTCACTGCAAGGAATCCATCAGCTTCCCTTTAGTTTTCACGTCTGCAGCCTGCACGCCGAGCACATCTTGTAATTATTAACAGGGGGCAGAGCTCACACAGCACTTGAGATAGTGAGAAGAAAGGGCTAGTGCAAAGGTTTACAGTGCTCTGTGTCACCTTGAAAAACTTCTGTGAGTAGCAGCAGAGCTGGCTAAATCCATCATAGTGATGTGCACTGTAAATAGCTTCATTCAGTCACATCATATATAGCTTCTGTCAGAGAGACACTCACAAGCTGCTGCCCTCTGGTTACTATCATTCCCCTCTGTTACTCTACTCACTGGCATAGGCACCCTGTGTACTTGTACAGTGCTATCATTACTACTAGATATGTGACCCTTGTTGTAGTACAACTCATATGGGTGCCTCAGCACAGTGCTATCATTACTACTAGAGATGTGACTCTTCTTGTAGTACAACCTGTATGGGTGCCTCAGCACAGTGCTATTATTACTACTAGATATGTGACCCTTGTTGTAGTACATCCTGTATGGGTGCCTCAGCACAGTGCTATTATTACTACTAGATATGTGACCCTTGTTGTAGTATAACCTGTATGGGTGCCTCAGCACAGTGCTATCATTACTACTAGATATGTGACTCTTTTTGTAGTACAACCTGTATGGGTGCCTTAGCACAATGCTATCATTACTACTAGAGATGTGACTCTTGTTGTAGTACAACCTGTATAGGTGCCTGAGCACAGTGCTATCATTACTACTAGAGATGTGACCCTTGTTGTAGTACAACCTGTATGGGTGCCTGAGCACAGTGTTATCATTACTACTAGAGATGTGACCCTTTTTGTAGTACAACCTGTATGGGTGCCTCAGCACAGTGCTATCATTACTACTAGAGATGTGACCCTTGTTGTTGTACAACCTGTATGGGTGCATCAGCACAGTGCTATCATTACTACTAGAGATGTGACCCTTGTTGTTGTACAACCTGTGTGGGTGCCTCAGCACAGTGCTATCGTTACTACTAGAGATGTGACCCTTGTTGTAGTACAACCTGTATGGGTGCCTGAGCACAGTGCTATCATTACTACTAGATATGTGACCCTTGTTGTAGTACAACCTGTATGGGTGCCTGAGCACAGTGCTATCATTACTACTAGATATGTGACCCTTGTTGTAGTAGAACCTGTATGGGTGCCTGAGCATAGTGCTATCATTACTACTAGAGATGTGACTCTTGTTGTAGTACAACCTGTATAGGTGCCTGAGCACAGTGCTATCATTACTACTAGAGATGTGACCCTTGTTGTAGTACAACCTGTATGGGTGCCTTAGCACAATGCTATCATTACTACTAGAAATGTGACCCTTGTTGTAGTACAACTTGTATGGGTGCCTTAGCACAGTGTTATCATTACTACTAGAGATGTGACCCTTTTTTTAGTACAACTTGTATGGGTGCCTCAGCACAGTGCTATCATTACTACTAGAGATGTGACCCTTTTTTTAGTACAACTTGTATGGGTGCCTTAGCACAGTGCTATCATTACTACTAGAGATGTGACCCTTGTTGTAGTACAACTTGCATGGGTGCAGTGCTTGCTAATAGTGCAAATCTGCACTAGTATTATTTATTAGGGTGAGTTGCCAGCATTGCACAAAACATCTGCTCATTTTAAGTAATTGGGCGACTCAATTATAAAAAGATTAATTTAGAAACTGAACAGCACCTTGTACATATAACAGTAGGCCACTAGTATCAAATTCATAACTTTCAGACTGGTAACATTATGCATACTTACATATGTATACACATACACATGCGCACACAGACATCTACACACACAAGTAAGCCCCGACATGTACACACACACAAGTAAACACACAAAATCTTACACATAGGCCTGTACAAATAGACATAGACACCTATATAATATGCTCACACACACAAACACATATATATTTAGATACACACATATACACACAGTGTTAATACTTATGTAGAGTATTTTTGCTATATTTTTGCAACTAAAAACGACACACACAAATATACACACAATGTTAGAGATTATGTAGAGAATTGTATTTTCACAACTAAAAAAAGACGCACACAGATATAGACATAAATACACAGATACACACGCAAGATGTTTTGCATTATTGGAGGAGACGTGTGCTCAGTACAAATTTGTTATATCAGTTAATAAATCCTGAAAATATACTCACAGGCTGGTTACTGATTTTACAGGATTGTATGCATGTAGTACCCAAGCAGATAAGATAAACAGAAAGCGAGCATTTTCCAAACTCTGCAACACCACAGGAACTGTGTGCTGGGGATCCCTGTGCTGGATGATCCCTATACTGTGTGTTGGGGGTTCCCTGTGCTGTGTGTTGGGGGTTTCCTGTGCTTTGGGATCTCTATACTGTGTGTTGGGGGATCCCTATACTGTGTGTTGGGGGATCCCTATACTGTGTGTTGGGGGATCCCTATACTGTGTGTTGGGGGATCCCTATACTGTGTGTGGGGGATCCATATACTGTGTGCTGGGGGTTCCCTGTGCTGTGTGGTGAGTAAATCCCTGTGCTGGGAGATCCCTATACTGTGTGTTGGGGTCCCTGTGTTGTGGGTGATCCCTGTGTTGGGTGATCCCTGGGCTGGATTATCTGTGTGCTGGGGGATCCCTGTGCTGTGTGCTGGTGGATCCTTGTGCTGTGTGCTGGTGGATCCCTGTGCTGTGTGCTGGTGGATCCCTTTGCTGTGTGCTGGTGGATCCCTTTGCTGTGTGCTGGTGGATCCCTTTGCTGTGTGCTGGTGGATCCCTGTGCTGTGTGCTGGTGGATCCCTGTGCTGTGTGCTGGATGATCTGTGTGCTGGTGGATCCCTGTGCTGTGTGCTGGATGATCTGTGTGCTGGTGGATCCCTTTGCTGTGTGCTGGATGATCCCTATGCTTGGAAATCCCTGTGCTGTGGACTTGGGGTTTCCTGAGCTGTGTGATGGGGGGTCCCTGTGTTGTGGGTGATCCCTGTGCTGGATGATCTGTGTGCTGGGGGATTCCTGTGCTGTGTGCTGGATGATCCCTATACTGTGTGCTGAATGATCCCTATACTGTGTGCTTGGGGGATCCTTGTGATGATGTGTTGGGTGAATCCCTGTGCTGGGGGATTCCTGTGCTGTGTGCTGGATGATCCCTATACTGTGTGCTGAATGATCCCTATACTGTGTGCTGGGGATCCCTGTGCTGGATGATCTGTGTGCTGGGGGATTCCTGTGCTGTGTGCTGGATGATCCCTATACTGTATGCTGGGGGATCCCTGTGCTGGATGATCTGTGTGCTGGGGGATCCCTATACTGTGTGCTGGGGGATCCATATACTGTTTGTTGGGGGATTCCTATACTGTGTGCTGGGGGTTCCCTGTGCTGTGTGGTGGGTAAATCCCTGTGCTGGTAGATCCCTATACTTTGTGATGGGGGGTCCTTGTGTGCTGGGGATCCCTGTGCTGGATGATCTGTGTGCTGGGGGATTCCTGTGCTGTGTGCTGGATGATCATTATACTGTGTGCTGAATGATCCCTATTCTGTGTGCTGGGGATCCCTGTGATGATGTGTTGGGTGAATCACTGTGCTGTGTGCTGGGGGATTCCTGTGCTGTGTGCTGGATGATCCCTATACTGTGTGCTGGATGATCCTTATACTGTGTGCTGAATGATCCTTATACTGTGTGCTGAATGATCCCTATACTGTGTGCTGGATGATCCTTATACTGTGTGCTGAATGATCCCTGTGCTGATGTGTTGGGTGAATCCCTATGCTGTGTGCTGGGGGATCCCTGTGCTGGATGATCTGTGTGCTGGGGGATTCCTGTGTTGTGTGCTGGATGATCCCTATACTGTGTGCTGGATGATCCCTATACTGTGTGCTGGATGATCCCTATACTGTGTGTTGGATGATCCCTATACTGTGTGCTGGGGGATCCCTGTGCTGGATGATCTGTGTGCTGGGGAATCCCTGTGCTGGGGGATTCCTGTGCTGGATGATCCCTATACTGTGTGCTGGATGATCCCTATACTGTGTGCTGGATGATGCCTATACTGTGTGCTGGGGGATCCCTGTGCTGGATGATCTGTGTGCTGGGGAATCCCTGTGCTGGGGGATTCCTGTGCTGTGTGCTGGATGATCCCTATACTGTGTGCCGGATGATCCCTATGCTGTGTGCTGGGGGATCCTTGTGCTGATGTGTTGGGTGATCCCTGTGCTGTGTGCTGGGGGATTCCTGTGCTGTGTGCTGGATGATCCCTATACTGTGTGCTGGGGGATCCCTGTGCTGGGGAATCCCTGTGCTGGGGGATTCCTGTGCTGTGTGCTGGATGATCCCTATACTGTGTGCTGGAGGATCCCTATGCTGTGTGCTGGGGGATCCTTGTGCTGATGTGTTGGGTGATCCCTGTGCTGGTGGATTCCAGTACTTGGTCCATAACTGGATTTGCTCCAGTTGCTTACAACACTGCCCCCACTGCCTGTCATCAGATAGATGTATCCGCTTGTTATGAGCAGAGCTAAATGGGGGCAGATGTAAAAGTGTTTATCAGGTGCAGATGAGACACAGAACCCTCATGTGTGTGATGCTTTGCTTAGTGATTGGGCACGTGTCTTTATATAAAAATGTCCCTTCTCTTTCAGGTGTTTTTCTCATCCCTTACATCCTAATTGCCATCCTGGGAGGGATTCCTATCTTTTTCCTGGAAATTGCCCTGGGGCAGTTTATGAAGGCTGGAAGCATTGCAGTATGGAACATCGCACCTCTCTTCCAAGGTCAGTCTCGCACTGCCCCTGTCATTTACATTCCATGTTTGTCTCATGACCCTCAGCTAATGGAGCTGTAAAACCAGCAAAGCGTTTCCTGTTCTACCTGGGAACTAGTTTCCAACTCTTGTTTAGCGTTTGTACTTTTTTTTAGCCCTAAGCATTTTCTCACTAATTAATTAACTCCAATAATGTCTCCTTTTTGCCATCTCTCTGTTTGAACCATGTGATATGCCAGCAACCAATGGGTTTAAGTGGCAGACGACAAGCTGGAACACTGATATATTGTAGGAATGACCTTGGATTTCTGTAAATAACCAATGGCCTTTGCAAATTATAAAAACAAATCTTATCCAACTCTTGTGCCTAGCTGAGGTGTAAAGGAACTTAGACAGCTGTTTCTTATTTTAGGTGTAAAGAAATTTAGACACAAAGCCCCTTGAAATAGGTGAAGGGAGGTCTAATTTAACCAATTTCTATGGCACGCCTTGGTCGTAGCTACAACATGATTACAGGGACGGTTAACACCAAAAATGTTATGGTTTTAAAATATAGATAAACCCTTTTATTTACCATTCCCCAGTTTTGCATAACCAACATGGTTATATTAATATACGTTTTACCTCTATTATTACCCTGTATCTAAGGCTTCTGACTCTTAAATAACTCCACGGGCGTGAGCACAATGTTATCTATATGACCCACATGAACAAACAGTACATGTTGTTATTAGCTATTCACAGTCAGATAAGGCTTTTCCAAATGTGTGTAAATTGGTACTTTGGTAATTACTTTTGAGATATCCAACAGCCAAGATCAAATCATGTGCTTTTGTTTTAATGTTTTTTTGTTCTATAAAGTTTCACTTTGAGCAATATTAACTGTATTTATAAATTGCAATAGTATGTATAGCCTGCATTTGTTCTATCATCGTCATATACACTGTATGTGTCCCGTAGGAATCGGATTTGCTTCTGTGGTAATCGTGTTTTTCTGCAACACGTATTACATCCTTATCCTGACTTGGGGCGTCTATTACCTGGTGAAATCCTTTACCGCCACTCTTCCCTGGTCACACTGCAACAACACCTGGAATACACCGGAGTGCGTGGAGATATTCAGGCATGGCGATTGTATTAACAGCACAGGAAACTCCAGCTACTCAAATCTGACCTGTGATCAACTGTCTGACAAAGTATCACCAATCACCGAGTTTTGGGAGTAAGTAGCCTTTATAGCCGGTTGTGTGTTCAACAATTATGTAAAGTTTCAGATATAAATATACATAACGGGTACAGATGTATACATGGTAGAGAAAAAGTAGAATATTACATAAAAATGAAATTATTGGTATAATGCTATAGCTATCTAACAGTACAGGAGTCTATAATTCACGTGTGCTGCTGTGCGCAAATGGTATCATCTTTCCTAAAAAAACTTTAACCAAGAAAAGATCCAGAACAACGGAAAATTCACTATCTCTGATTTAGTGCTCATAAATATCAATTCTAAGTTTTTACAAGGTTCCAAAATCTTCCTAATTAAATAAATACGTACTGATGTCATCCCTACCTCCTTAAGGTAATGTACTCACATATGCCAACCTCAGTCATATGAGGTAAGTTGTATGAACTTCCAACCAAGTGTAAGTCTTCAAGGCTGTAACTGTCCCGTTGCATTTTGGGGCTTGTAGCAAGAAAGCAGAATTAAGTGTAGCTGGTTCGTATCCTCAGTGATATACAGAATTCTCATGTAAGATAGTAAAGCAGCGGTGGGAGACCTACCAATATAAGGATAAATTACGAATGGCGCGTTAACTGTTGTGCGTAAGCAATAAAAATTGTGCGCATTGGAAATAGTGAGCATATTACGAGTTGAAAGTAAATGCGAACGCATGAGAGCAATTGCGATTTATGCTCGTCAAGTTAACACAACTTGAGAGCTCTGGTTAACTGTTACACCAATCTAAAAAATTGCACAAAACACATCAAAAACACTTTTATTAGTGCAGTTACATTCACATTAACACTAACATTATTTAAAACAAAATGCATACAAAAGTTATGAGGTTCTAGGGTGTTATAAAAAAAGGGCTTTCACATAGAGATACATACATACGTTTAAATATGTATATGTATATCTTGCAGATAAAGTCAGATATTAGGTAATCCTATGATTACCCGGGTAAAACTGACATTACCCAGTGGCTGTGGGTTAAGCCTGATGTAAGATCATACATCGTGCTTTACCTGGGTAATCCTAGGATTACCCAAACGCTTCTGGATAAAGCTAATCACAGCATATTTTCTTCCTTTGAAGACCATAGTTCTTGGAAATCACCACATCAAACATATATATATATGATGCATGGTAATTCTCCATCTTCAATATCTTTTTTGCCTCCGCCTGGGGGGTTCAGAGGTAGCAAAGTCCCTCTTGTAATCCTCATTCCCCAAGGTTCACTTGGGGTGGATGCCAGAGGGTTAGCGGGGCACCCCCCTTGAACCCCCCAAGCAGAGGCATAAAAAATTGTGTAGATGGGCTTTATCCAGAAGCGTTTGGGTAATCCTAGTATGATCTTACATCTGGCTTTACCCATCAGCTGCTGGGTAATGTCCGTTTTACCTACCCGGATATCTGACTTTACTGTTTTCTATTTTATATATATAAATTGTCTATATGTGTATACATATGTACTTATGTGTTTATAAGTGCAGTGGAGACCTTTGCAGTCAAGTAGCTGAAAACATAAAAAATATTATTTATGCAATATTCATATTTAATAAAAGTGTTTTACAGTGTATTTACTGTAAATATTTCACATTCCAATTTTCTTCACATAGGGGAATATGTTCTACATATTTTTAAATAGATATTCCTATATATATCTGTGTGTATATATATATATATATATATATATATATATATATATAATAATATATATATAACAAATCGTGTATCCGCCTTCCTGTTGTCAACTTCATGGATGTTCAACTCGTATTATACATCAAAAGGAAACCGCAAAATACCAGGCTTTTCATCAAACGATTGTCAAATTTATTGACGTTTCGGAGAATGTAGAAGGGGATTGTACATTCCTTGATCCGTCAATAAATTTGACAATCGTTTGATGAAAAGCCTGGTATGTTGCTGTCTCACACACACACACACACACATTATTATTATTATTATTTTACCGAAAAACCATCAGCTATATATAGAAATATTTATTTAAAGGGATATGAAACCCAATTTTTGTTTAATTATTCAGATAGAGCAATTTTGAGCAACTTTCTAATTTACTCCTATTACCAATTTGTCTTTGTTCTCTTGATATCTTTATTTGAAAAGCAGGAATGTAAGTTTAGGCGCCAGCCCATTTTAGGTTCAGAACCTGGGTAGTGCTTGCTGATTGGTGGCAAAATGTGAGTACATTACTTTAAGGGGAAGAGGATTATATTGCTACATATTTATTTGATTCTGAGGCCTTTAGAGCCTGGACTTGATATCTATAAGAACTGTTGCAGTGCTAGTGTGTTCCCTTTGTTTATACACTTGTGAGAAATAGGATTATATCAGGGCAGTCATTCTGGTTCTGTGTTAGTTCCTTTTTATACTACGTAAGATCGATCATTCCTCTATTAACGGACCTCAACCAACCCTTGCAACAAATAATTGGTGCAACCCAGGGGCCCTCATTCTGTATACTGGCCCCTCCAGTAGAGACTGCTCAGTGCAATCTCTGTCACTGCCTTATTGACAAATAATCTTCAGTCCTTTTGTCTCTTTCTGTGCTATTTCTCTAGCTGTCCCTCTGTAATTTTGTTATAGGGGAACTATAAATAATGATCATGCAGGAGACAAATGACACAAGGTGACCTCTGCACTAGAGTGTTAATCGCAACCTGCCTTGTCTACCAGTGACTTAGTGACATCCTGTGATGTTTACCGTAAGCCAGTCACATAGCTATACTGTAGTTGTAACAACCACGCACTCATTGTCAAGTGATGCAGGGACTTCTGGGTAGTGACGTGCTAAAATGGATCATCATTTTTGCTCCTATCCAATTTCAGCCTTGCCTCTGGCCCCTTGTGTGTGTGCGGTATATCACCTTGTTACCCTACATGTCATAGTAAATCAGGGCTTGACAAACCCAGGAGTCAGGTAGCCACTGGCTCCTAGAATCTTACCTCTGGCTCCTAACTTTTTGGGTTATTCTCCATATATCTATATACAAACATCACTATCTGGCTCCTAAAAGTATGTCTGGCTCCTAAATATTCTTACTGGCTACTACATTTTAAACAGATTTGTCGACCCCGTAGTTTGTATGTTCCTCTATCAACCAAAGCTCTACATGCACATATTATGTAGCCCTCTACCCTGCCATAAATATAAACTTAATGAACTGTGAGGCAACATAACAAACATGATAAATTGCATATGAGCTGGTCTCTGTACAGTGCCCACGCAGGGTGGGGATACTGATGTGCGCCATGTGCCTGATGGCAAGGGGTCTGATTTGTGAGCACCCCCAGGAATATGTGGCTTTGTCAGGCACCAAACTGTTGTGATCAACCTGTTTGTTCCCTTGATAAATCTAATCATGAGTACAACACCTCAAATGTTTGTTAGTTGATGTTTATATAAAACAAATCTGTTGATTTAATCTGTGACAGTTCCTTAAGTTGCAATCACATGTGCACAAGGAGCTATAAGGGGCATCAGTAAGACCATGGGGCCGATTTATTAAGGGCCGAATGGCCCTTATTATACCGCCAAAAACAGGAGTTAAGAAGCAGCGGTCTTAAGATCGCTTCTCCTTAACTCATACGCCTCCTCTGAGGCGGCGGACAGCAATCAGCCCGATCGTGTACGATCGGGGTGATTGACACCCCCTGCTAGCAGCCGCGAATCTGCAGGGGGTGGCATTGCACAAGCAGTTCACCAGAACTGCTTGTGCAATGTTAAATGCTGACAGCATACGCTGTCGGCATTCAGCGATGTCGGACGGATCATGTCCGTCCAACAGTTGGTAAAGCATCTACTAACATTTTGCTGGTCACCTGCACAGCTAATAGGTATTGTCTGGTGCCCCCCGGGTAGTATTAGAAAAAAAAAAAGGAGGGCGTTAGGAGTCCCAGGTGAGGGATGTAAACCATAAATTTCAGGGATGGATGCAAAAAGACGATTATGAAGCTAAATATTAGTTGGACAGGGAGTTTCTTTCCCCCTTTTTCTTCCCTTAACCTCTGTTCTTGCTCTGTGCCCATCACTGGGTTGTAAATTAATGTGCCCCCCCCTGCATTCACAGCTACACATAAATATGTTTTTTTACTGCATTTTACAGTGTGTATTTGTCACCACGAAACTAATTAGTAATAATGTAATTGCAACATCTTAAGGTCTGACTGACAACAAAACTCTGCTGTATGTGTCAAAGGGACGTTACCACTATCACTTCACAATTGTATCTTGATAAAGAAACATAATAGTCAGATGTTGTTTTATAAAAAAGGCACAAAGCACCTTGAGATTGTACTATAAAATGTTTAGTAAAACACATTTGCAGTAAACTTTTTGTTATTTATGAATATTGCAGGCTTTCCAGTTCTGAGAATTGGGAGTGCACACTGCAGCCATCTTAATTTAACCCTGCTACATGCATGTCCCCAATTTAAAAATACCTTTTAAAGACACCTCCTTGCACAGATTTGGGAAGGATGTTAACAAAGATTTTAGGTTCACACCTAGTGAGTTTGTTATGGGTTCATTTTATGTCTTCATTTTTGTCTTCAAGTTTTTCTTAATCTTCTCTGTTATTATCCTCCTTTGTTTAACCAACACATGAGCCTTTAGATATTACCATTGCTCTTATTACGGGGATTTGATTTGATTCTTTATGTCCCTTTAAAACTAAGTCTGAATCATCATTGCTAAACACAATGCAGGGAGATAAAACACTGCATTGCATGTTGTAATAACTAATACATTCAGTAGCTCTTTAATAGATTTAAATGGGTCGGGTCCCTTTAAGAAAGGCACAAGCTTGCACTAGTAAAAGGTGCAACACTTTGTCTCTTTGGGCCCCCACAGCATATTGGCACAAGCTGGGATATTATCATGCGTCTGGTTAGCAGCGTCCACCCTGCACTTGTTTGTAACAGTTTCCCTCTTACAGATGGCCGGTGACAGTGACATTGGGTGACAGGGAGAGATTGTAGATCCCCTCCTGTTGTGAGAATGCTCAAGATATATAAACTGGTAAAAGGGCTAATTAATTAAAAATAATTTGCATAGAAAAATTGTTTAAAAATTACTGGCCAGTATTTTAAAATAATTTTCAAAAATATCAAAATGAATTACATATCTTAGCTGCCTGATGCAGCCAACTCCACCCCCTTTATCAGTGTTTAGACACAGACATTGTATTTCGATTGAGTTCACAGCTACTAGGCATGCTCCAGCAGATAATCCCGATGCACTTTTGCATTCTACCAAAAGAACAATAGATATAGATACAGCCATAAAAGGAATTGTGTGGGGGGGGAGTTGGAGCTTTCCAATTCAGAAACTCAAAAGAAAGGGTTAATGGCGAGGCACTGCAGTATAAATTTGCAGGTAAAGTCATTAAAGTACATATTATTATATTTTGTCTCTATCCCAACTTGTTTTATGTCCCTTAACATAAAATATAGCTCCTATAGAAAATTAATCGGACGTTATACTTATAATTTTTCTCCAATGGTCCATTTTGCTTGCTGGAGTGTATTTAATTGTTTGCAAACAACTCCTTTAGCTTTATTTGATATTTGAAACGGCTACTTTTGCCTGGTGTATCCCCAGCTGCACTGAAAATATGAGTAATATACATTTTCTCTGTAGAAAAGCTATGCAAATACGAGACAATGGCACTGATTTATCTCCCACTGGGGGGTATGAGGGAGAGATTTTGTATGCAAAATATCTGCTTGTGTTTATTAACCCCCTGCCATAATTAGCATTTTAATACCTATTACCTAATATAAATAACATTAGCATGTCTGCTTTACTTGCAGGCTCAGCCCATTGTTATGAGCATGTCCTTGGTGCAGGTTTTAATGGGAAAGAACAGCTATTTCAAATACAGAAATTAACATGAAGAAACAATTTCCCATACATGTAATACTCTGCAATAGGTAAAATAAGTCATTTGGAACACATTAAAGGGAAACAAATGTTATAGTACAGTGTTCTTTTAACTGAGAAATTGTATAAAGTACAATACGTAGAGAGCTGTTTGTATCTCACATTCCCTTTTTTGCAAGTGCCCAGTGTAATAATAGATCATAAAGATCCATATAATGTACTATGTTGTGTCATTTTTGGACATGTACCCAGTTGGCAGTGCAATTTAAATAGGGTACATTCATCTGTACCTGTGACCATAATCCCTTTCATCAGTACGCCCATATCGCACATTGTATCCGTTTCACAGATACACATCAGACTTTCTTGAAAACTTTTTTGTCTAAGTGATTTGTATGTGGAGTATAATCTCTAATACTCCTAAAACAATTAGGGCCAGAGTACAAGTGGAGCGCAAAATTGCACTTTCCCAAGCGCAATACTTGTGCTCCACTTGTAATACCAGCGCACGCAATTGCGCGCTGGTATTTGAAGTGGGTTCACATTGCTAGGAAGCTCTGCGCTCAATAGAATGTGCTTCCATAGGCTCCAATGGGAGCCTTGTTTTCATGCCGTGAGACACGACATGAGAACTAGCGCAGCGAAGGGGGGGTAAGTCCCACAACAATGGCAGCAAATTGTAAATATTTATGATTTTTTCCTTTAATATCTTTATTTATAGTCCAACAATAATATAATACATATTCTTATTCAGCAGATCCATTTTGCCACACAGGGTGCCTTAGAGTAGTCACAAACAAAACAAAACAGGACAATTCTGTCAAGTCTCCGATAGATTCAGATGCAGATACAAGTCAGAAAAAAAACCTTCTTGATATATTGTTGGAGTAAATATTTATGATTTTATATATATATATATATATATATATATATATATATATATATATATATATATATATATATATATATATATATATATATATATATGTGTATATATATATATGTATTTTTGTTAATATGTGTATACACATATTAACACATAAATATATATGTATATAAGCATATTAACACATAAATATATATGTATATAAGCATATACATATATACTTACAGGGAACACAAAGTTCCCCATAGACCACAATGTAAAGACACTTTTCAGTGCCTTTTTTTCTAACACACCACACCCGCCAACTTTAGCACCCAAAAACTGCCTGGTGCCGTTATTTTATTAAAAAAATAATAATGCCACCATTTTTATTTTTTAACAAAATACACAACACTGTATTTGGGGGTCATTTCTAAAATTAACCAGAGATCTGATCTCTGGTTAATTTTATAAGCGGCTAAAGCTACTGCAAGCTCATGGTAGCAATAACCAGCCACGTGTAATGGCTGGTTATTTGTTGCACACCCACAAACTGGCAAATTTGCCTGTTTGCAGGGCGCCCTATAAATTAGCGCTTCACTTGTAATCTAGCCCTTAATGTATTAACCTACAATTTGTGCATCCTGCTTTAGTATTTGCCTATAGACCATACAGGCTATATAGATGATATTCAGGTGACATTGAGTGTTGAGTGGCTGTGTCATGGCAGCACCTTATTGCCAATCTTTAGTATATAAATGACTGTTATGAATGATGCCCAGACACAGACTCATTTCTATTAAATAATTGTTTTACTTATTTGTAAAAGTCTCTCTAGTTAGCCAGGCACATCACCAATATAGCTATAGCTCAGCCAAATTAATCATCAATGTATCTGTAGTTAGCTAGATTCATCATTCATAAATCTCTAGTTTGCCAGATATATCATCAATATATCTATAGTTAGTCAAATATATCATCACTATATCTATAGTTAGTCAAATATATCATCAATATATCTATAGTTAGTCAAATATATCATCAATATATCCTAGTACCCTATGTGATGCAGTTCTTCACTTCCTCTGCTATTGTTTGTTCTCTGTTGCTATGATGTTTTTTTGCAGTGGTGCGAGCGAGTGGCGTTTGGGGAGGAGTGCCCGCGCACTGCGCCCCAGCAATCCCAGGACAGGAGCGGATCAAATGACCTCTCGCTGGCAGCTGCAGGGTGGGATGGTCTTGTTAGCATGATTCTGAAACATGTGAGCCTAAAAACAGCCTCTCCGGTTTTTTTTTTATTTATTTTTCTGTCTTCATTTTCTTTAAATATGGTCTGGTAATGATGAAAGGTGGTATTAGAAACAGCGGGAGGGTACCGGCTGAGGGGGACCTATGGTGATGGTTACATGCCAAACGGATTGTACACCAACATGAATGCCTGCTGGTGGTGACCTGCTTTTCTGATTGGTAACGCCTCTTGCAGATTTGCTTTTAGAGGTCTGAACATTTTTCCATTTATCATAGGCTAATAATATTTTTGTATTATTGCATCAGAGGAAATTAAGAGAATATTTAATGCCTAGAGAATTAAAATGATGAACCCCTTGTAAAACATTACACAGGCCCCCCCCCCCCACCGCGCGTTTTCTTGTAACGATACAGCTGTGCGATAGATGTAATCTTAGAAACATTTTAAATAGCTTATTAAAGGGACAGTCAACACCAAAATTGTTATTGTTTAAAAAGCTAGCTAACGCCTTTTCTACCCATTCCCCAGCATTGCACAATCAACATTGTTATAATAATATAATTTATAACATTTAAACCTCTAAATTTCTGCCTGTTTCTAAGCCACTACAGACAGCCTTTTATCACATGCTTTTTTTATTTGCTTTCCACAACAGGAGACTGCTAGTTCATGTGGGCCATATAGATAACATTGTGCTCATGCCCGGGGAGTTATTTAAGAGTCAGCACAAGACAGCACTAATTGGCTAAAATGCAAGTCAATAGATAATAAAAAAAAAAGTCATGTGATCAGGGGCTGTCAGAAGATGCTTAGATACAAGGTAATCACAGAGGTAAAACGTATATTAATATAACAGTGTTGGTTATGAAAACTGGGGAATGGGTAATAAATGGATTATCTATATTTTTAAACAATAAACATTATGTAGTTGACTGTCCCTTTAAAACCAGGATTACAAAATCCTTTGACCATAAGACAAAACAGCAGATGTGCTTCACATAGTTTTGTAATACAATAGCTCCAAAACCATCTGAGAAAATTGCACACTTGACGGTAAAGTCAAAATTAAAGGAACAGTACATTGTAAAATTGTTCTTCCCTTAATATTTTTCCAATGACTTGCTATACCAGCTGCAGAGTATAAAATGTATGGCAAATTGAATTTTTCAGGTTTGTTTATATGAAATAACTGGTTTTGTGCTTTAAAACTAAAACCTATTAAAATGGTTTGAGCTTGTAGGTAAAATCAGATCTACTTATGTTATCACTTTCTGTACACACACTTGCTTCCTTATCTTATATCTGTCTGTAAACCAAAGCCCAATATTTAGAGAGAACAATGGAAAATTAAAATTGTATTACTTATCTCTTCTACGCCCCACTGGGAGTGTAATTTCTTCTGCTGGCTGTGTTTACACAGCCTGTCAGTAGCATGGACTTAAAGGGACTCTCAAGTAAAAAATTAAACTGTCATAATTCAGATAGATTATGCAATTTTAAACAACTTTCCAAACTACTTCCATTAACAAAATGTGCACAGTCTCTTTTTATTTACACTTTTCTTAATCACCAGCTCCTACTGAGCATGTGCAAGAATTCACAGAAAATATGTATCTGCATTGTGATTGGCTGATGGCTGTCACATGACACAGGGGGAGTGTAAATAGACATAACTTTGAAATTTATCAGAAGCAAAATCTACTGCTCATTTGAAACTTAGACTAAGTGCTATTGCATTGTCTTTTTATCATGCAGCTGTTGATTATGCAATTGTACTGCATTTACTGGTCCTTTAAAGGGACAGTACACTGTAAAATTGTTTTTCCATTAATGTATTTTAAATGACTTGTTATACCAACTGCAGAGTATAAAATATTAGAGAAATTGCATTTTCATGCTTATTTGTGTATATGAAGTAGCTGATTTTGTGCTTTGAAACCACAGCCTATTACAATGGGTTGAACTTAAATGTGATATCAGATCTCATTATGTTCTAAGTTTGTGTAAACTGATTTGCTTCCTTATCTTTTATTTGGCTGGAACACCAAAGCTCAATACATAGAGAGAACAATGGAAAATGATCATTTTATTACTTAACTATCCTGCAATGCCTGCATCCCACTGAGAGTGTAATCTCTTCTGCTGGCTGTGTATACTTAGGCTATTCAATAGCCTATACTCCAGTATTAATTTGTTCAGTATAGGTGGCTATACCATAGTCTAAATCAGCTATTTCGAATGCTGAAATAGGAGTAAAGGAACTACTTGTAATCAATTTAATACACTCTAGCAGGTTAAAAGGATCATTGGGAATAATTTAAAGGGGAGAACATTTTTAGGTGAACTGTCCCTTTAAGTATAGAAACTTTCAGTATAGGTTGGGATACCACAGACTAAATCAGCTTTTTCAAATGCTGAAATAAAGGTAAATGAGCTAATTGTAAACAATTTAATACAGCAGGTTAAATGGATCATTTGTAACACATTAAAGGGTAGAACATTTTGGGGTAAGCTGTCCCTTTAAACACTCATTTGCAATTATAAATAAACAATAGAGTGCCAGCATATTACACAGTGCTATAACATTGAAGTGTACAGTTGTGGTGTGCAATAATCAGAAGACATTTACATACATTATAAAGGGTACAGAGCCCTGCCTGTGAGTCACTGTACACTGTAAACTACCTGTACAGAAGATGATTAATAGGACAGATAGACTGATGTCTCTGTGATAGTTGCATGCCTCTCCTACACAGAATAGGAAAATTACCGTCACTTTAGATTGTGACATTGAGTCATGGACATACTCAGTCCCACACCAGACTGAGAACCCTTTGGTCCCTCTATTTAGACTCAAACACAAAGTACAGCGAGTGCGTCCTCCCACTCCTGAAAACCGCATTGACCACTGATCTCCATGGACCCTGAACTGATGAACAATGAGTCATATAGATCTGCTATCGTGCAGATATACTGAGCAAGGAAGAGTCTGGGTTACAAACCAGCAATATAAATAATATTTATTATGTTAAAACATGAGTATGATGCACACAGGATTGGTATACACAGTTACACAATCATTAGCATAACGTTGCTATACAGCTTATAGCAGTGTATCCTGGTCACGCTTATCCTCATTACATGATAGAGAATAATACCGCAGCTTAAGTCATAGCAGTGCATTCTGGTCACGCATATCCTCATTACATGATAGAGAATAATACCGCAGCTTAAGTCATAGCAGTGCATTCTGGTCACGCATATCCTCATTACATGATAGAGAATAATACCGCAGCTTAAGTCATAGCAGTGCATCCTGGTCACGCTTATCCTCATTATACGATAGAGAATAATACCGCAGCTTAAGTCATAGCAGTGCATTCTGGTCCTGCATATCCTCATTACATGATAGAGAATAATACCGCAGCTTAAGTCATAGCAGTGCATTCTGGTCACGCTTATCCTCATTACATGATAGGGAATAATACCGCAGCTTAAGTCATAGCAGTGTATCCTGGTCACGCTTATCCTCATTACATGATAGAGAATAATACCGCAGCTTAAGTCATAGCAGTGCATTCTGGTCACGCATATCCTCATTACATGATAGAGAATAATACCGCAGCTTAAGTCATAGCAGTGCATTCTGGTCCTGCATATCCTCATTACATGATAGAGAATAATACCGCAGCTTAAGTCATAGCAGTGCATTCTGGTCCTGCATATCCTCATTACATGATAGAGAATAATACCGCAGCTTAAGTCATAGCAGTGCATTCTGGTCACGCATATCCTCATTACATGATAGGGAATAATACCGCAGCTTAAGTCATAGCAGTGCATCCTGGTCACGCATATCCTCATTACATGATAGAGAATAGTACAGCAGCTTAAGTCATAGCAGTACATTCTGGTCACGCTTATCCTCATTACATGATAGGGAATAATACCGCAGCTTAAGTCATAGCAGTGCATTCTGGTCACGCATATCCTCATTACATGATAGGGAATAATACCGCAGCTTAAGTCATAGCAGTGCATTCTGGTCACGCATATCCTCATTACATGATAGAGAATAATACCGCAGCTTAAGTCATAGCAGTGCATTCTGGTCACGCATATCCTCATTACATGATAGAGAATAGTACCGCAGCTTAAGTCATAGCAGTGCATTCTGGTCACGCATATCCTCATTACATGATAGAGAATAATACCGCAGCTTAAGTCATAGCAGTGCATTCTGGTCACGCTTATCCTCATTACATGATAGGGAATAATACCGCAGCTTAAGTCATAGCAGTGCATTCTGGTCACGCATATCCTCATTACATGATAGGGAATAATACCGCAGCTTAAGTCATAGCAGTGCATTCTGGTCCTGCATATCCTCATTACATGATAGAGAATAATACCGCAGCTTAAGTCATAGCAGTGCATTCTGGTCCTGCATATCCTCATTACATGATAGAGAGTAATACAGCAGCTTAAGTCATAGCAGTGTATCCTGGTCACGCTTATCCTCATTACATGATAGAGAGTAATACAGCAGCTTAAGTCATAGCAGTGCATTCTGGTCACGCATATCCTCATTACATGATAGAGAGTAATACAGCAGCTTAAGTCATAGCAGTGCATTCTGGTCACGCATATCCTCATTACATGATAGAGAATAATACTGCAGCTTAAGTCATAGCAGTGCATTCTGGTCACGCATATCCTCATTACATGATAGAGAATAATACCTCAGGCTAAGTCATAGCAGTGCATTCTGGTCCTGCATATCCTCATTACATGATAGAGAATAATACCGCAGCTTAAGTCATAGCAGTGCATTCTGGTCCTGCATATCCTCATTACATGATAGAGAATAATACCGCAGCTTAAGTCATAGCAGTGCATTCTGCTCACGCTTATCCTCATTATACGATAGAGAATAATACCGCAGCTTAAGTCATAGCAGTGCATCCTGGTCACGCATATCCTCATTACATGATAGAGAATAATACCGCAGCTTAAGTCATAGCAGTGCATTCTGGTCACGCATATCCTCATTACATGATAGAGAATAATACTGCAGCTTAAGTCATAGCAGTGTATCCTGGTCACGCATATCCTCATTATACGATAGAGAATAATACCGCAGCTTAAGTCATAGCAGTGCATTCTGGTCACGCATATCCTCATTACATGATAGGCAATAATACCGCAGCTTAAGTCATAGCAGTGCATTCTGGTCACGCATATCCTCATTACATGATAGAGAATAATACTGCAGCTTAAGTCATAGCAGTGTATCCTGGTCACGCATATCCTCATTATACGATAGAGAATAATACCGCAGCTTAAGTCATAGCAGTGCATTCTGGTCACGCATATCCTCATTACATGATAGGCAATAATACCGCAGCTTAAGTCATAGCAGTGCATTCTGGTCACGCATATCCTCATTATACGATAGAGAATAATACCTCAGGTTAAGTCATAGCAGTGCATTCTGGTCACGCATATCCTCATTATACGATAGAGAATAATACCTCAGGTTAAGTCATATAGGTGCGTACTGGTCCTGCATATCCCTCATTATACGATAGAGAATAATACCGCAGGTTAAGTCATATCGGTGCGTACTGGTCCTGCATATCCCTCATTATACGATAGAGAATAATACCGCAGGTTAAGTCATATCGGTGCGTACTGGTCCTGCATATCCCTCATTATACGATAGAGAATAATACCGCAGGTTAAGTCATATCGGTGCGTACTGGTCCTGCATATCCCTCATTATACGATAGAGAATAATACCGCAGGTTAAGTCATATCGGTGCGTACTGGTCCTGCATATCCCTCATTATACGATAGAGAATAATACCGCAGCTTAAGGCATATCGGTGCGTACTGGTCCTGCATATCCCTCATTATACGATAGAGAATAATACCTCAGGTTAAGTCATATAGGTGCGTACTGGTCCTGCATATCCCTCATTATACGATAGAGAATAATATCGCAGGTTAAGTCATATCGGTGCGTGCTGGTCCTGCATATCCCTCATTATACGATAGAGAATAATACCTCAGGTTAAGTAATATCGGTGCGTGCTGGTCCTGCATATCCCTCATTATACGATAGAGAATAATACCGCAGGTTAAGTCATATCGGTGCGTACTGGTCCTGCATATCCCTCATTATACGATAGAGAATAATACCTCAGGTTAAGTCATATAGGTGCGTACTGGTCCTGCATATCCCTCATTATACGATAGAGAATAATATCGCAGGTTAAGTCATATCGGTGCGTGCTGGTCCTGCATATCCCTCATTATACGATAGAGAATAATACCTCAGGTTAAGTAATATCGGTGCGTGCTGGTCCTGCATATCCCTCATTATACGATAGAGAATAATACCGCAGGTTAAGTCATATCGGTGCGTACTGGTCCTGCATATCCCTCATTATACGATAGAGAATAATACCGCAGGTTAAGTCATATCGGTGCATACTGGTCCTGCATATCCCTCATTATACGATAGAGAATAATACCGCAGGTTAAGTCATATCGGTGCGTTCTGGTCCTGCATATCCCTCATTATACGATAGAGAATAATACCGCAGGTTAAGTCATATCGGTGCGTACTGGTCCTGCATATCCCTCATTATACGATAGAGAATAATACCGCAGGTTAAGTAATATCGGTGCATACTGGTCCTGCATATCCTTTATTAAACGATAGAGAATAATACCGCAGGTTAAGTCATATCGGTGCGTGCTGGTCACGCATATCCCTCATTATACGATAGAGAATAATACCGCAGGTTAAGTCATATCGGTGCGTACTGGTCCTGCATATCCCTCATTAAACGATAAAGAATAATACCGCAGGTTAAGTCATATCGGTGCATACTGGTCCTGCATATCCTTTATTAAACGATAGAGAATAATACCGCAGGTTAAGTCATATCGGTGCGTGCTGGTCACGCATATCCCTCATTATACGATAGAGAATAATACCGCAGGTTAAGTCATATCGGTGCATACTGGTCCTGCATATCCCTCATTATACGATAGAGAATAATACCGCAGGTTAAGTCATATCGGTGCGTGCTGGTCCTGCATATCCCTCATTATACGATAGAGAATAATACCGCAGGTTAAGTCATATCGGTGCATACTGGTCCTGCATATCCCTCATTATACGATAGAGAATAATACCGCAGGTTAAGTCATATCGGTGCGTGCTGGTCCTGCATATCCCTCATTATACGATAGAGAATAATACCACAGGTTAAGTCATATCGGTGCGTGCTGGTCCTGCATATCCCTCATTATACGATAGAGAATAATACAGCAGGTTAAGTCATATCGGTGCGTGCTGGTCCTGCATATCCCTCATTATACGATAGAGAATAATACCGCAGGTTAAGTCATATCGGTGCGTTCTGGTCCTCTGAGCAAATCTCTGCATAATGTCCAATAAGGGAATGCCTTCATGTATCAAAACTACAGGTATATGTAGATAGTTATTATATAAATAGTCTCATTACATATTATTCTGTTTCCCATCTTAATACATGCTCCATCTAACATGATACAATAATGTTCCTCTCCATATGTGCGGTGCCACCAGCAGGCATATGCCATGGGGCTCTGTGATGCCGGGGTTGACTCTGCTGATTTACAAATACACGGTACTCATTGCGATCATTCTTGCAGGAACAAGGTCTTAAGACTGTCCAGTGGCCTGGATGACGTGGGTTCCATTAACTGGGAGCTACTGCTTTGTTTGTTGTTCTGCTGGCTGCTCGTTTACTTCTGTGTCTGGAAAGGGGTCAAGTCCACAGGAAAGGTAAGTAGTTCTCAGGGGTGTCATAAAATCTCTTCTGTAGTCAATTACAGACAGATATAAATCATCTTCTGCACTGATCAAGCAATCACTGTGTAGCACATTGTTTGAAACTTCTGAATACTGCATGATGCCGTTAAGTAAAACAATAGTAACAATGTTTCTCATGTAAACTAATAATGCATTGGAAAACATGACTATATAGAGGTTTCCCCCCCCCCTGGAAAAAAAGCACAGGGGCAAACCCTGCACCAGCTTGATACCGCCCCCAGGGAGCAGTACCATATCATTTGGGTCCCTTTTCTGTGTTAATATTTCTAATGCACTGTAATTAAGAAATACAGAAGCTATTCTCTGTGACATTGCTTATGGGGGATTCTCCCATCTGACAAACACTGGGCTAACCCAGACGACAACAAGTGTAAGTCGTGTGTAAGCGCTGCAGTTAGGCCTTGGCATCAGATCTCCGCAATCTGTAACTTCCCAGCAACACTGAGCAAGCTGTGGTGTGAATCTGCAGCCACAGACAGAGAAGTCTTTACTAGACAGAGACATTCTTGTTTGTTATTGCTGTAGCTCATTAATGCCTCACGAGTCCTAAAAAAAAACAAACACAGGTTATGTTGTGATCTAGGATCTATTCATAGAGATACATATGAGGGTCTGACTGCACGTTACACAGTGTTCTGTACATTATAGACACACACAAACACGCTGCATGTTACACAGTGTTCTGTACATTATACACACACAAACACGCTGCACGTTACACAGTGTTCTGTACATTATACACACACAAACACGCTGCACGTTACACATTGTGCTGTACATTATATGTTTACAAATGGACTTTGCATTACACTGTGCATTTTTTATTATATGTACACCAACAGATTGCGCTTTACACATTGCGCTCTTAAATATACGTACACAAACAGACTGTTCGTTGTAGACTGCATTTTTTTAAAGGGACAGTATACACCAATTTACATTTAACTGCATGTAATAGACATTACTATAAAGAATATGCACAGATACTGATCTTAAATTCCAGTATAAAATGTTTTAAAAACTTACTTAGAAGCTCCCAGCTTATGACCATTTAATGAGGTTAGGCCGGGACACCCACTGAAAGGGGCTGGGAAAGCAAGTATAGCAGGCTTGGTTAGGAGTCTGAAAATCAGCACAATGTTATTAAAAAATAAGCTAAACTATACATTGTTACAAAAACACTCCCAGATGGGCTATATAAACTAATCATCTACAAAACATTTATGCAAAGAAAAATCTAGCGTACAATGTCCGTTTTAATATACATACACAAATTGCTTGTTCAAGAGTGCACTCTTTAATATACATACACAGATTGCTTGTTCAAGAGTGCACTCTTTAATATACATACACAGATTGCTTGTTCAAGAGTGCACTCTTTAATTTACGTACACAATCAGACTGTGCGTTACACCGTGCACTCTGTATGTACACATAGTCCTTACCAGTTGGATGACATTAAGACCGTTAGTTGGCACTGCACCATGTTGTGCAGTGGATACCGCCAAACTCCTGACAAACTGAAATGCTAAGCTGAGTAATTAACTTGTGACTGATTAAAAAAAACACCTATTTTTAAGACAAACTGATACAGCCTAGGTAATTGTGTTCCCGCCGACCAGTGAGTTTTTAAGTATAGTGTATATTGTTACTTTATTTTGTCCCTTAGTCCTGCCTTGGCTCTTTATTGTTAGAGTAAGTGGCTGATTATAATAATGCCTCCAAATGCCACGCATAACAGGTGAGACTGCCAGTGAGTTGTGGCACATGGTACTTATATAAAACAAATGGCTAATGAACCATCATCCAGCCCACTGAGAGTTAAATAAGTTTTTTTTTTCTCAGGGTCATTAGGTTTGTGGCTAATAAATAGATGGTTGCCTGGAAATTTCCACTCCTGGTTACAGGCGCTTACAACACGGAAAACATTGAGTTAATGGCCCTTCCTGGAAATATCTGTTCTCTCGCCAATTCTATCTGAGTAGAAGCGCAAAAGACTTGTTTTGTGCCAAATGAACTTTACAAGTCAGAGGTTATTGGCTTAGAAACCTACAAATCCCTTCTGTCGAATTTGCTTTATTATTACTGCAAGAGTTGGTGCTTGTTGCTATTAAATAGACAGGTCCTTTTACAAGTAAACAAATACACATATGTAGAGGGCTCCCTAATATGATCATATTCACTGCTTGCGATTGGCAAGATAACAGGATGTCAATCATATAGAACTTCAGGTCGACTGTATATATGGTTCTCATGCAGTAATTGGCTGTGTCACGCCGCATGATCTGTGATGTCATAGCCTAAACAGCCAATCACCACTTTAACCACAGATTGTTTTTAAAAAAGTTGGGCTTCGATCCCGTTGACTGGCAGGTTGCAACCTAACTTCTTGATTACCAAAAAGGGCTGCAATGCTTTGTGGGGGGCATGTGCTGTTCTTCAAACTAACTTTTTGGCTAAAAAGGGGTTAAGCTTGCTCTTCTAATAATAAGCCAAGAAATATGCTTTCAGGAAAAAATGTTACTTACTTAATATGGGTTAATTAGAGGACTGAAATTTACTCATAGAGCTGTCTTTAAAAGTTAATCCTTATTGTGGGTCTGCAGATAACTGTACAGTAATGTGATATCACTGTTAGTATAAGTAATAGGAGCACCAGGTAACAGCAGCAGTATAGGGAATAGGTGAGGTTTGTGTCTGTAGATAACTGTACAGTAATGTGATATCACTGTTAGTATAAGTAATAGGAGCACCTGGTAACATCAGTATAGGGAATGGGTGAGGTTTGTGTGTCTGTAGATAACTGTACAGTAATGTGATATCACTGTTAGTATAAGTAATAGGAGCACAGCCAACATCAGTATAGGGAATGGGTGAGGTTCATGTGTCTGTACATAAATGTACAGTAATGTGATATCACTGTTAGTATAAGTAATAGGAGCACCAGGTAACAGCAGTATGCAGGGCCGCCACTAGAAATTTTGGGGCCCCTGACTTAACCATTGATCAGGGCCCCCCCCCCCTTTGACATGTGCAATTTTTGACCAAGTGACTAAAACATATATGTACTTTATTCTTAAGTGTCTATTTAAACTTGGAAATGTTGTAAAGGTAGCAACATACACTGAAACACACACACACACTCACACATAAGGATTCACATATAGACACTCTAGCAAACACACAAAGAAACTCAGACACAGACACCCAAACAGACACTTAGCACTTGTTTACATTGACCTGACAAGTAATGAGGTAAACTATAGTTTTGTAAAAAAATAAAAAAACGAGATTTAGAAAACAAATATGGAGTTCTGATTATCTTTTTGTAAAGGAAGATGCCAACTAAATGATGACAACAGCATGCAGTGGCTGAAAGGAAGGGCCCTGAACTGCCTAAACAATAATTTAAAGGTTAAATGGTAGATTGGTGACTTCCAGAAAGGTCTCATTAGTCTCAAAGTCTGTAGAAACATGTGAATAATCAGTAGTAACCAATCAAACTTGCACATACACCCAAGGAAACACCAACAGAGACAGCCTCAGAAAACACACAAAGACATACACACACACACAGAGACACCCACAGAAAACACAGAAAGACATACATACATACCCTCACTGAGACATCCACAGAAAACACACAAAGACATACACACACCCTCACAGAGACACCCAGAGAAAATACACACCCTCACAGAGGCATCCACAGAAACAGACATACACATCCACCCTCACAGAGGCATCCAGAGAAAATACACAAAGACAAACACACACACACCGTCACAGAGACAACCATTGAAAAAGCTCAGACATATGCACGCACCCTCACAGACATCCACAGAAAATGCACAAATACATACACACCCACCCTCACAGAGATACCAACAGAAAAAATACATACACACTCATAGAGACACAAACCAAAGCACAAACACATAAACACAGACACCCACAGAAACACTCACAGGAGGAAACATTTATGCACCTTGCATCCCCTAAATCAACAGTGTGTGACATGCATGATAAAAAATGCAGAAATTAAGAGATCACTTTTTAAAGAATCATATTTGTAAATGTGCAAACAAAAATAATTCTGTGAATTCAAAATTGTACATTAATGATCTGGGTAGATGGCTAGATGAAGAAAAGTACTTTTAAAAGGTTGACATATGTTTGTTTGATATTTTCCCCATTTTCCCCAACCAAGAGCACCACTTCAAATATAGTGTACAAATGTTCCCATCAATCAGCTGTACTTGTGGATTTTGAAAATGCTGTACTCTATATGGTCTTGGTGGAACCATAAGCTGTGGTACTCATACCATTAGATCTGGTTAAATGCAGGATTTAAGCTTGTTGGTATGCATTTCAAAATGAAGTCAGCTGTAGAGTAAACTGAACCGTTTTAAGTTAACCTGTCTCATTTCCAACACTGAGCAATCTTAGTCTGAGAGTATAACATGTTATGCAGATGTAAAAATCTTAGATAAAATGCCTCCTTGTATCTGGAAAGTCCTTGCATAAATGGGCAGTAAACTGGAATGTAATATATATAATTTGTGTATTGAGGAGGAAACATTTCTGCATGGTTTTAAATATAGAATTTCTACAGCATTGTCAAATAATCATAAATACACTGCTGCTAAAAAAATGTGTTTTTATGGACCCCTGGCCCCACCATACAACTACTACCACACTGAAGTTACAATCTTAAATTGCACAAAGAAATAAAAAACATTTGCTAAGTAATTCCTACCTCCTCTGCAAATGAAAGTGATCAGCCGTCTCACTCAGGCACACACTCTACAAACAAAGTGCCAAGTCTGTCTCACACTGTGCATAGTGGTTTAGTGCACACTCAGAAATCCTCTCAAATGCTAATACTTTACTCCTTGTAATAACATTTCCCATGCTCAATTAGCACTCTGCTGTAGTACCCACTGGTGGCTGCCAAAATTTAAAAAAAAAAAAACTTTTTTTTTTTTTTTTTTTTTTTTTTAGTTCTTGCCTCATGGGGCCCCCCTAGCCCATTGGGCCCCTGACAGGAGTCACCCCTGTCACCCCCTGATGGCGGCCCTGAGTATAGGGAATGGGTGAGGTTTGTTTGTCTGTAGATAACTACAGTAATGTGATATCACTGTTAGTATAAGTAATAGGAGCACCAGGTAACAGCAGTATAGGGAATGGGTGAGGTTTGTGTGTCTGTAGATAACTGTACAGTAATGTGATATCACTGTTAGTATAAGTAATAGGAGCAGCAGGTAACAGCAGTATAGGGAATGGGTAAGGTTTGTGTGTCTGTAGATATCTGTACAGTAATGTGATATCACTGTTAGTATAAGTAATAGGAGCACCAGGTAACAGCAGTATAGGGAATGGGTGAGGTTTGTGTGTCTGTAGATAACTTTACAGTAATGTGATATCACTGTTAGTATAAGTAATAGGAGCAGCAGGTAACAGCAGTATAGGGAATGGCTGAGGTTTGTGTGTCTGTAGATAACTGTACAGTAATGTGATATCACTGTTAGTATAAGTAATAGGAGCAGCAGGTAACAGCAGTATAGGGAATGGGTGAGGTTTGTGGGTCTGCAGATAACTGTACAGTAATGTGATATCACTGTTAGTATAAGTAATAGGAGCAGCAGGTAACAGCAGTATAGGGAATGGGTGAGGTTTGTGTGTCTGTAGATAACTACAGTAATGTGATATCACTGTTAGTATAAGTAATAGGAGCAGCAGGTAACAGCAGTATTGGGAATGGGTGAGGTTTATGTGTCTGTAGATAACTGTACAGTAATGTGATATCACTGTTAGTATAAGTAATAGGAGCAGCAGGTTACAGCAGTATAGGGAATGGGTGAGGTTTGTGTGTCTGTAGATAACTGTACAGTAATGTGATATCACTGTTAGTATAAGTAATAGGAGCAGCAGGTAACAGCAGTATAGGGAATGGGTGAGGTTTCTGTGTCTGTAGATAACTGTACAGTAATGTGATATCACTGTTAGTATAAGTAATAGGAGCAGCAGGTAACAGCAGTATTGGGAATGGGTGAGGTTTGTGTGTCTGTAGATAACTGTACAGTAATGTGATAACACTGTTAGTATAAGTAATAGGAGCAGCAGGTAACAGCAGCAGTATAGGGAATGGGTGAGGTTTGTGTGTCTGTAGATAACTGTACAGTAATGTGATATCACTGTTAGTATAAGTAATAGGAGCAGCAGGTAACAGCAGTATAGGGAATGGCTGAGGTTTGTGTGTCTGTAGATAACTGTACAGTAATGTGATATCACTGTTAGTATAAGTAATAGGAGCAGCAGGTAACAGCAGTATAGGGAATGGGTGAGGTTTGTGTGTCTGTAGATAACTGTACAGTAATGTGATATCACTGTTAGTATAAGTAATAGGAGCAGCAGGTAACAGCAGTATAGGGAATGGCTGAGGTTTGTGTGTCTGTAGATAACTGTACAGTAATGTGATATCACTGTTAGTATAAGTAATAGGAGCAGCAGGTAACAGCAGTATAGGGAATGGGTGAGGTTTCTGTGTCTGTAGATAACTGTACAGTAATGTGATATCACTGTTAGTATAAGTAATAGGAGCAGCAGGTAACAGCAGTATAGGGAATGGCTGAGGTTTGTGTGTCTGTAGATAACTGTACAGTAATGTGATATCACTGTTAGTATAAGTAATAGGAGCAGCAGGTAACAGCAGTATAGGGAATGGCTGAGGTTTGTGTGTCTGTAGATAACTGTACAGTAATGTGATATCACTGTTAGTATAAGTAATAGGAGCAGCAGGTAACAGCAGTATAGGGAATGGGTGAGGTTTATGTGTCTGTAGATAACTGTACAGTAATGTGATATCACTGTTAGTATAAGTAATAGGAGCAGCAGGTAACAGCAGTATAGGGAATGGGTGAGGTTTGTGTGTCTGTAGATAACTGTACAGTAATGTGATATCACTGTTAGTATAAGTAATAGGAGCAGCAGGTAACAGCAGTATAGGGAATGGGTAAGGTTTGTGTGTCTGTAGATAAATGTACAGTAATGTGATATCACTGTTAGTATAAGTAATAGGAGCAGCAGGTAACAGCAGCAGTATAGGGAATGGGTGAGAAGAAATCCTATCAAATAGACGGCAGCATACGACAGGAATTTTGCTGCATAATAATGTTTCTTCCTGGGGCTGACAGTTTTACTAATTATCATAGAGCGACTCTGCTGGGGGAGGGGACGGGCTTTGCTATTGCTCAGCAACTGGCAAACAATGTGGAGGAATGAGTGAGTCTGGGAATAGGGAAGCAGCTAGTGACCTTGCAATGTCCTTGTCCACTCTGGCTGATCACTCACCCTTCCCCTCTCAAAGGCACAGGCCCATACTAGGCCTCTCGTACCTCACAGCAGAGGAAACTGTCTTTTGTATTATTTTGCAGCTCAGGGGAACATCCAATGAAAAAAAAACCTTTTTAATCAGATTATTTTATCTCCTCTGCTGTGGACAGTTAGACACAAATATAATTGATCTCCTGCTGTGTCAAGCATGTTGCAGGGTCAAGGTTTTGCATATTGCAGGATACACTCTAGCCTCTGGAGGCAAAATTTAAAAAAAACTTTATTTTCACAATGAAACTGCAGGAAAAGACACATTACAATTACTACAAATAATAAAGCACTTTATGGGGCATTACATTTAGAGTGTATTGACCGCTATCAGGCAGGCTGGGCACCTGGCCCTCACGTATGTATCTGATATATGCAGCATGATGCGCTATATCCGCTATATCCACAGGCAGTCTAACCTAAAGCGTAAGCACTGCTAGGGGAGATCAGATAGTGGCAGTCACGTATGTCCTGTGCCATAAAAAGGTCTAATGTAAATGCCAGGGATGGTTGTGCTCTGTACGCCAAGCGTGTGACATTACATGGTACGTTTTCCTGGCTTGGTGATAGGAGCCCCCTACTGGGGAGCAAGCTTTAGTCATCTGTTGTTCGTGGGATAAGAGTTGACAAGTGCTAAACCTGCGCAATCCTTGACAAAGCCCAGCGACTGTCTGTAAAGCCTCGGAGATTGCTTATACAGCACCAGCTGGTGACCCATAAAGCCTCTGGTCAGCAGAGGGACTCGCAGGCTGAATGGGGAGGTGGGAGAGGGGACCGATGACCATGAGACTATGAATGGAGCACGTGTCATGGGCTCCCACTCCCAGACACTGCTGTGTACTGTTCCTCGCTGTGACTTTACTGAACAATAGGGATGTTTACCAGCACCAAGTACCAGATGGGGGCAGCTTACGCAGTGTCATGGATACTCTACAAGAACAAAAGTGCTTCTTCTTTGTCCGGCATTGTTGTTTAGTAGAATAACTCTTTAGTGCCAGGAGGGCTGCAAAAGCAAATACTTTCATTTATGCCACCAAAACGCATGTTTATCTTAAAAGGCGTCTGAGCTGTCAGCTAAAGAGACAGTAAAGTAACAATTAAACATTCATGGTTCAGATAGAGTATGACATTTTATACAAATGACTTGTATTATTACATTTTCTTTGATCTTTTGGTATGCTTTGTTGAAGAGTATAGCTAGAGAGTGTTAGAAGCAGCAATGCACAATGAAGCTAACTGGCGGCTACACGTGTGTCACAGATACCAGGCTGCCAAGGCTACCCCCCACCCGCCTACTACCTGACTCCCTACGTATTACACCAGTTTTGGCCCTTTTATGGATTATGGGATCTCCCAAATCCTTCCTGTTTCATGTTTTACTGTTTGTACCTCCTCATGGAAGAGCTGATCCCTTACCGTCTGACCCCTCTCTGGCTGGCCGGGCTCCTGGAACTACTGGCCGGCCTACCCCGGACGCCCGATAACCTTTACCCCAGGTCGCTCCAGCGGTCCTTTGTCCAAGAGCTCTGCTCTCTTGGGGAATTGTTGTGTCTTTAGTGGACAAGGGCTGGGATGATTGCCGAGGGGGAGCCCACCTGGGAACCGGGGGTTTTGGACACCCCCACCTCAATATCTTTGCTAGGCTGTAACTCTGGTCCCAAGTAACCTGTGGACTGTGGCATCTGGGGACCAGGAACTTTTCAACGACACCCTGGAAGTACCGCCACTCCCCGGGGTCACCCCGAAACCGCGACCTAGGTACTGTGGGGGCTCTATATGACTGTGGCTCCTATGGAGGCGCCGGACCGTCTGGAGGGGTGGGAATGGCGGGAGATCTTGGGATCAGATAAGGCTCTCAATGTGTATATAAGCTGTGTGGTTTTCCGTATAAAGTTTGTTCGTGTTTCATCTGAATACTGGTCTTGTCTGGTTATTTGGGTGGGCTCTAGCTATAATCACTTTCCAGCTATATAGTCCAGGTTCCGGGGAGGAAGCAGGACCTTTTGGCAGAGCTACCCAGTCAGGGTAGCCGGTGTCCGTCACAACGTGTATGCCTCTTGTATTTGGCTCACCAAATACGTTCATCTAGTTTCCAGTAGTGCATTGCTGCTCCTGAGC
The DNA here is from genome assembly GCF_027579735.1 of Bombina bombina. Classification (NCBI taxonomy): domain Eukaryota; kingdom Metazoa; phylum Chordata; class Amphibia; order Anura; family Bombinatoridae; genus Bombina; species Bombina bombina. The sequence continues at coordinate 96,822,224 of NC_069510.1, forward strand.
CTACTCTTAAACAAATTAATCCAAATCAGCAAATCAAATTTGATAATTGAAGTAAATTGGACTGGAATGTAAAATTGCATGCTCTATCTGAATCAAAAAGTTGTAATTATTACTTTACTGTCCCTTTAAGGGTAGTCTTATGCAAACCTCAGGCATTATTGTAATTCCCTTACAGTATGTGTCCCTATCTATACTGGCAGTCAACCACCTTTTCTGTAAAGTCATTCTTCTGCAAATTACTGCTGAACTTGCTGCCCTCTATCCTGAGATTATGACCTCATGAAAGATTAATGCACAACGACCGCACACAAGACATGTACAGTATATCTTTATTTATAGGCTATAAACAGCCTCTCAGAAAACCAGATCTACAGCACACTATAGGCAACACAGTAAGGAGTGAGCTAAATTGCACAACAAAACTAGGTAAATAAGCAATTAGAAGACAGAAGAGGCCCTAGGCAGATGATTTCTCTGTCTGTAACAAATCAAAACCCCTCTGACTTTCTAAACATTAGTGGGTTCTGCACATGCCACCTTACCATGAATGACATTGCTTTTAAAATGATGTGTTATGGTTGGTTCTAGCAATGAGCACCCACATTGTGCTAGACTTAGCCTAGAACAGTATGTGCCCACTAAGGTGATGATGTGTATGTCAGGCTGGCATTCATGTAGGGTTAGCATTGCATTATCCTTGCCTACATCCATGTACATAAACCATAAAGAGCTCATGTCTCTGATCCATAAGGTAAAGGGGAGTTAATTACATTTTAATTCATAATTGAAAGTTCTAACCTGTTTGCCTAGGGGGTGGTAGAGAATGTATTATCAGGTGTAACATTAAACCACTGCTGGGACAGGTGGTTCTTACAAACTACTAATGTCACTTCTGCCTGTTTCAGATTGTCTACTTCACAGCCACATTTCCCTATGTGGTCCTTCTCATCCTCCTTGTACGTGGTGCTATGTTGCCCGGGGCACAAGACGGGATCATTTATTACCTGAAACCCGACTGGTCCAAGCTTGGCACAGCCCAGGTAAGGAATGGTCACCCAGCGCTGGGAGCCATGTATACTAATTACCAGGGATCAGGAAGAATAACTCCAGGAGATGTTAGTACACAAGTATTAGACACGATTGGGGGGGGGGGGGAATACTCCAGGTGATGTAAGTACACAAGTATTAGACAAGATCATGAAGAATTACTCCATCTGATGCTAGTACACAAGTATTAGACAGGATCAGGAAATAATTACTTCAGGTGAGGCTATTACACAAGTATTAGACAGGATAAGGGAAGAATTACTCCAGGTGAGGCTATTACACAAGTATTACACAGGATCAGGGAAGAGTTACTCAAGCTGATGCTAATACACAAGTATTAGATAGGATCAGGAAGAATTACTTGAGGTGATGTTAGTACACAAGTATTAGACAGGATCAGGGAAAAATGTATTCAGGTAATGCTAATACACTAGTATGACACAGGATCAGGGAAGAATTACTCTAGGTGATGCTATTACACAAGTATTAGACAGGATCAGGGAATAATTACTTTAGGTGAGGCTATTACACAAGTATTAGACAGGATCAGGGAATAATTACTCCAGGTGATGCTAGTACACAAGTATTAGACAGGATCAGGGAATAATTACTCCAGGTGATGCTAGTACACAAGTATTAGACAGGATCAGGGAATAATTACTCCAGGTGATGCTAGTACACAAGTATTACACAGGATCAGGGAATAATTACTCCAGGTGATGCTAGTACACAAGTATTACACAGGATCAGGGAAGAATTACTCCAGGTGAGGCTATTACACAAGTATTAGAAAGGATCAGGAAATAATTACTTCAGGTGAGGCTATTACACAAGTATTAGACAGGATCAGGGAATAATTACTCCAGGTGATGCTAGTACACAAGTATTACACAGGATCAGGGAATAATTACTCCAGGTGAGGCTATTACACAAGTATTAGACATGATCAGGGAAGAATTACTCCAGGTGAGGCTGTTACACAAGTATTAGAAAGGATCAGGAAATAATTACTTCAGGTGAGGCTATTACACAAGTATTAGACAGGATCAGGAAATAATTACCTCAGGTGAGGCTATTACACAAGTATTAGACAGGATCAGGAAATAATTACTCCAGGTGAGGCTATTACACAAGTATTAGACAGGATCAGGAAATAATTACTTCAGGTGAGGCTATTACACAAGTATTAGACAGGATCAGGAAATAATTACCTCAGGTGAGGCTATTACACAAGTATTAGACAGGATCAGGAAATAATTACTTCAAGTGAGGCTATTACACAAGTATTAGACAGGATCAGGGAAGAATTACTCCAGGTGAGGCTGTTACACAAGTATTAGAAAGGATCAGGAAATAATTACTTCAGGTGAGGCTATTACACAAGTATTAGACAGGATCAGGGAATAATTACTCCAGGTGATGCTAGTACACAAGTATTAGACAGGATCAGGAAATAATTACTTCAGGTGAGGCTATTACACAAGTATTAGACAGGATCAGGAAATAATTACTTCAGGTGAGGCTATTACATGAGTATTAGACAGGATCAGGAAATAATTACTCCAGGTGAGGCTATTACATGAGTATTAGACAGGATCAGGAAATAATTACTCCAGGTGAGGCTATTACATGAGTATTAGACAGGATCAGGAAATAATTACTCCAGGTGAGGCTATTACATGAGTATTAGACAGGATCAGGGAAGAATTACTCCAGGTAATGCTAGTACACAAGTATTAGACAGGATCAGGAAATAATTACTTCAGGTGAGGCTATTACACAAGTATTAGACAGGATCAGGAAATAATTACTTCAGGTGAGGCTATTACACAAGTATTAGACAGGATCAGGAAATAATTACTCCAGGTGAGGCTATTACATGAGTATTAGACAGGATCAGGAAATAATTACTTCAGGTGAGGCTATTACACAAGTATTAGACAGGATCAGGAAATAATTACTTCAGGTGAGGCTATTACACAAGTATTAGACAGGATCAGGAAATAATTACTCCAGGTGAGGCTATTACATGAGTATTAGACAGGATCAGGAAATAATTACTCCAGGTGAGGCTATTACATGAGTATTAGACAGGATCAGGAAATAATTACTCCAGGTAAGGCTATTACAAGAGTATTAGACAAGATCAGGAAATGATTACTCCGGGTTGATTAGGGAGGAATTACTCCAGTTGATGCCTATAGATGAGTATTAGACATGGCACAGTACCAACATGCCCTTTATGTGCCCTAGATATTGCATGTTTGGCTATGGCTAGGTGTAAGTGGCCAACATTCCCTTTATGTGCCCTAGATAATGTGTGCTTGGCTATGGCCAGGGGTGAGTAACAACATGCCCTTTATCTACCCTAGATAATGTGTGCTTGGCTATGGCCAGGGGTAAGCACCAACATGCTATTACACAAGTATTAGACAGGATCAGGAAATAATTACTTCAGGTGAGGCTATTACACAAGTATTAGACAGGATCAGGAAATAATTACCTCAGGTGAAGCTATTACAAAAGTATTAGACAGGATCAGGAAATAATTACTTCAGGTGAGGCTATTACACAAGTATTAGACAGGATCAGGAAATAATTACCTCAGGTGAGGCTATTACACAAGTATTAGACAGGATCAGGAAATAATTACTTCAGGTGAGGCTATTACACAAGTATTAGACATGATCAGGGAAGAATTACTCCAGGTGAGGCTGTTACACAAGTATTAGAAAGGATCAGGAAATAATTACTTCAGGTGAGGCTATTACACAAGTATTAGACAGGATCAGGAAATAATTACCTCAGGTGAGGCTATTACACAAGTATTAGACAGGATCAGGAAATAATTACTTCAGGTGAGGCTATTACACAAGTATTAGACAGGATCAGGGAAGAATTACTCCAGGTGAGGCTGTTACACAAGTATTAGAAAGGATCAGGAAATAATTACTTCAGGTGAGGCTATTACACAAGTATTAGACAGGATCAGGAAATAATTACTTCAGGTGAGGCTATTACACAAGTATTAGACAGGATCAGGAAATAATTACCTCAGGTGAGGCTATTACACAAGTATTAGACAGGATCAGGGAATAATTACTCCAGGTGATGCTAGTACACAAGTATTAGACAGGATCAGGAAATAATTACTTCAGGTGAGGCTATTACACAAGTATTAGACAGGATCAGGAAATAATTACTTCAGGTGAGGCTATTACACAAGTATTAGACAGGATCAGGAAATAATTACTCCAGGTGAGGCTATTACATGAGTATTAGACAGGATCAGGAAATAATTACTCCAGGTGAGGCTATTACATGAGTATTAGACAGGATCAGGGAAGAATTACTCCAGGTAATGCTAATACACGAATATTAGACAGGATCAGGAAATAATTACTCCAGGTAAGGCTATTACAAGAGTATTAGACAAGATCAGGAAATGATTACTCCGGGTTGATTAGGGAGGAATTACTCCAGTTGATGCCTATAGATGAGTATTAGACATGGCACAGTACCAACATGCCCTTTATGTGCCCTAGATATTGCATGTTTGGCTATGGCTAGGTGTAAGTGGCCAACATGCCCTTTATGTGCCCTAGATAATGTGTGCTTGGCTATGGCCAGGGGTAAGCACCAACATGCTATTACACAAGTATTAGACAGGATCAGGAAATAATTACTTCAGGTGAGGCTATTACACAAGTATTAGACAGGATCAGGAAATAATTACCTCAGGTGAGGCTATTACACAAGTATTAGACAGGATCAGGAAATAATTACTTCAGGTGAGGCTATTACACAAGTATTAGACAGGATCAGAAAATAATTACCTCAGGTGAGGCTATTACACAAGTATTAGACAGGATCAGGAAATAATTACTTCAGGTGAGGCTATTACACAAGTATTAGACAGGATCAGGGAAGAATTACTCCAGGTGAGGCTGTTACTCAAGTATTAGAAAGGATCAGGAAATAATTACTTCGGGAGAGGCTATTACACAAGTATTAGACAGGATCAGGAAATAATTACTTCAGGTGAGGCTATTACACAAGTATTAGACAGGATCAGGAAATAATTACTTCAGGTGAGGCTATTACACAAGTATTAGACAGGATCAGGAAATAATTACTCCAAGTGAGGCTATTACATGAGTATTAGACAGGATCAGGAAATAATTACTCCAGGTGAGGCTATTACATGAGTATTAGACAGGATCAGGAAATAATTACTCCAGGTGAGGCTATTACATGAGTATTAGACAGGATCAGGGAAGAATTACTCCAGGTAATGCTAATACACGAATATTAGACAGGATCAGGAAATAATTACTCCAGGTAAGGCTATTACAAGAGTATTAGACAGGATCAGGAAATAATTACTCCAGGTAAGGCTATTACAAGAGTATTAGACAAGATCAGGAAATGATTACTCCGGGTTGATTAGGGAGGAATTACTCCAGTTGATGCCTATAGATGAGTATTAGACATGGCACAGTACCAACATGCCCTTTATGTGCCCTATATATTGCATGTTTGGCTATGGCTAGGTGTAAGTGGCCAACATGCCCTTTATGTGCCCTAGATAATGTGTGCTTGGCTATGGCCAGGGGTGAGTAACAACATGCCCTTTATGTGCCCTAGATAATGTGTGCTTGGCTATGGCCAGGGGTGAGTAACAACATGCCCTTTATGTGCCCTAGATAATGTGTGCTTGGCTATGGCCAGGGGTGAGTAACAACATGCCCTTTATCTACCCTAGATAAGGTGAGCTTGGCTATGGCCAGGGGTAAGCACCAACATGCCCTTTATGTGCCCTAGATAAGGTGTGCTTGCTTATGGCTAGAGATGAGTGGCTGGCGCATACACTCAGTGACACTCTCTTTCCTGTCTCACTAGGTGTGGATTGACGCTGGCACTCAGATTTTTTTCTCGTATGCTATCGGACTTGGTGCGCTGACTGCCCTGGGCAGCTACAATCGCTTTCACAACAACTGCTACAAGTAAGAGAGAGAAGCCTACTGGTGCATATTATAAGTAATAGTGACAACACAATATATGGCGTACATGAGTGTTTACATATTGGCATTTACCACACATGGTCTGCGCATCCGTTCCTTTGCTAATCTCAGCAAATCAACTCTATATTTGTGGTCCTGAATGTGTAAGTTAAGCTGTAAATATTCAGGGAACCTGATCTGTGTCACTTGCACTTGTCTACTATGTTTAGTAAGTGGAATTGTACACTCAGTGATTTATGTCACTTTCCTCTGGACCATGATGCTCCACTGTGTTTTATGCCTTTAAATATATTACATGAGGAGCTTAATAAATGCTGAGACTGCCAGATAATAATGTTACTAAAGTACTACGTTATATATGAGTTTTGGTGATACCATTGTTACTTGAGTGCTACATTAAATAGGGTGTTTGGTTATTATTACTGAAGTACTACATCACATAGGACACTGATGACAACATTGTTACTGAAGAACTACATTATACGGGAAACTGGTGATAGCATTGTTACTGAAATAATACATTACACAGGGTACTATTGATAGCATTGTTACTGAAGTACTACATTACACAGGGTACTGGTGATAGCATTGTTACTGAAGTACTACATTACACAGGGATACTGGTGATAGCATTGTTACTGAAGTACTACATTACACAGGGTACTGGTGATCGTATTGTTACTAAAGTACTGCTTTACACAGGGTACTGGTGATAGCATTGTTACTAAAGTACTACATTATACAGGAAACTGGTGATAGCATTGTTACTGAAATAATACATTACACAGGGTACTAGTGATAGCATTGTTACTGAAGTACTACATTACACAGGGTACTGGTCATAGCATTGTTACTGAAGTACTACATTACACAGGGATACTGGTGATAGCATTGTTACTGAAGTACTACATAATACAGGGATACTAGTGATAGCATTGTTACTAACGTACTACATTATACAGGAAACTGGTGATAGCATTGCTACTGAAATAATACATTACACAGGGTACTAGTGATAGCATTGTTACTGAAGTACTACATTACACAGGGTACTGGTGATAGCATTGTTACTGAAGTACTACATTATGCAGGGATACTGGTCATAGCATTGTTACTGAAGTACTACATTACACAGGGATACTGGTGATAGCATTGTTACTGAAGTACTACATTATACAGGGATACTGGTCATAGCATTGTTTCTGAAGTACTACATTACACAGGGTACTGGTGATAGCATTGTTCCTGAAGTACTACATTACCAAAGTACTGGTGATAGCATTGTTACTGAAGTACTACATTATACAGGGATACTGGTCATAGCATTGTTACTGAAGTACTACATTACACAAAATACTGGTGATAGCATTGTTACTGAAGTACTACATTACACAGGGATACTGGTGACAGCATTGTTACTGAAGTACTACATTATACAGGGATACTGGTGATAGCATTGTTACTGAAGTACTACATTACACAGGGATACTGGTGATAGCATTGTTACTGAAGTACTACATTACACAGGGATACTGGTGACAGCATTGTTACTGAAGTACTACATTATACAGGGATACTGGTGATAGCATTGTTACTGAAGTACTACATTACACAGGGATACTGGTGACAGCATTGTTACTGAAGTACTACATTACACAGGGATACTGGTGATAGCATTGTTACTGAAGTACTACATTATACAGGGATACTGGTGATAGCATTGTTACTGAGGTACTACATTACACAGGGATACTGGTGATAGCATTGTTACTGAAATAATACATTACACAGGGTACTAGTGATAGCATTGTTACTGAAGTACTACATTACACAGGGTACTGGTGATAGCATTGTTACTGAAGTACTACATTACACAGGGATACTGGTGATAGAATTGTTACTGAAGTACTACATTACACAGGGTACTGGTGATCGTATTGTTACTAAAGTACTGCATTACACAGGGTACTGGTGATAGCATTGTTACTAAAGTACTACATTATACGGGAAACTGGTGATAGCATTGTTACTGAAATAATACATTACACAGGGTACTAGTGATAGCATTGTTACTGAAGTACTACATTACACAGGGTACTGGTGATAGCATTGTTACTGAAGTACTACATTATACGGGAAACTGGTGATAGCATTGTTACTGAAATAATACATTACACAGGGTACTAGTGATAGCATTGTTACTAAAGTACTACATTATACGGGAAACTGGTGATAGCATTGTTACTGAAATAATACATTACACAGGGTACTAGTGATAGCATTGTTACTGAAGTACTACATTACACAGGGTACTGGTCATAGCATTGTTACTGAAGTACTACATTACACAGGGATACTGGTGATAGCATTGTTACTGAAGTACTACATAATACAGGGATACTAGTGATAGCATTGTTACTAACGTACTACATTATACAGGAAACTGGTGATAGCATTGCTACTGAAATAATACATTACACAGGGTACTAGTGATAGCATTGTTACTGAAGTACTACATTACACAGGGTACTGGTGATAGCATTGTTACTGAAATAATACATTACACAGGGTACTAGTGATAGCATTGTTACTAAAGTACTACATTATACGGGAAACTGGTGATAGCATTGTTACTGAAATAATACATTACACAGGGTACTAGTGATAGCATTGTTACTGAAGTACTACATTACACAGGGTACTGGTGATAGCATTGTTACTGAAGTACTACATTACGCAGGGATACTGGTCATAGCATTGTTACTGAAGTACTACATTACACAGGGATACTGGTGATAGCATTGTTACTGAAGTACTACATTATACAGGGATACTGGTGATAGCATTGTTACTGAAGTACTACATTACACAGGGTACTGGTGATAGCATTGCTACTGAAGTACTACATTACACAAAGTACTGGTGATAGCATTGTTACTGAAGTACTACATTATACAGGGATACTGGTCATAGCATTGTTACTGAAGTACTACATTACACAGGGTACTGGTGATAGCATTGTTACTGAAGTACTACATTACACAGGGTACTGGTACTATCATTGTTACTGAAGTACTACATTACACAGGGTACTGGTGATAGCATTGTTACTGAAGTACTACATTACACAAAGTACTGGTGATAGCATTGTTACTGAAGTACTACATTACACAGGGATACTGGTGACAGCATTGTTACTGAAGTACTACATTATACAGGGATACTGGTGATAGCATTGTTACTGAAGTACTACATTACACAGGGTACTGGTGATAGCATTGTTACTGAAGTACTACATTACACAGGGATACTGGTGACAGCATTGTTACTGAAGTACTACATTACACATGGATACTGGTGATAGCATTGCTACTGAAGTTCTACATTATACAGGGATACTGGTGATAGCATTGTTACTGAAGTACTACATTATACAGGGATACTGGTGATAGCATTGTTACTGAAGTACTGCATTACACAGGGATACTGGTGACAGCATTGTTACTGAAGTACTACATTATACAGGGATACTGGTGATAGCATTGTTACTGAAGTACTACATTATACAGGGATACTGGTGATAGCATTGTTACTGAAGTACTGCATTACACAGGGATACTGGTGACAGCATTGTTACTGAAGTACTACATTATACAGGGATACTGGTGATAACATTGTGCAAATGTGAGTCATACCCAGCTCTGCAATAATTAAAGGGGCGAGGAGAGGCTTTATGGATACAATTCTATCTATACATCATATTATATGGCAGCTACAAAGTGGGTGGTGAGGATCTGACCCTCGGAAGGGATACACAGAGGCACCAGGCTTCTGGGGACACAGAGAAGCACAAATTACCCTGTGAAAGTAGAAAGGGGCCACAGTTACACGCCAGGAGATATGTATCTGTGTCATTTAGCCCACAAAATGTGCTGTGGGTTGTGGAATGTTATGCTGGACATAAAGTCCTGTTGCTCAGCATGAAAGGAAACAGAGGCCCCGGTGCCAGCTTGTTTATTCGCCTGCCTGCCAAATGGGCACTCTTAGGATAAATACCCCACCCCCTTTACATTCGCATCCTCCCCAGGCACTGTGTCCCATCTATACAGCGTATTACTGTTTGCTGCAGAATGAATACCCTGCTGTGATCCTCACACAGTACACAGCTCACAGTATGTGCCAAATATAGATGGCATTGGCTATGCCAAGTGACTGAAGCAACTCTCCCCGTGCCTCAGTGTAATTACTGTTACCACCTCTGCTGTGAGACTGCTGCACGATTTGGCTATAAATTAGTGCTCACTCCGTTCCCTGTACACTTAAGTATCACGTAGTCCGGTATCATACTCTATTTCTGGAGCTGTGGCACCTGGCATGCAGAGAGAGCTGTGTCCCCTCCCACTGACTTTTATATACAGAGATTTATGGCTGGCTGGCGTAGTTGCTGTAAACAGAGCCTCCCGACACCTCAGCTGTTGTGTGCAGCACATAGCATCATGTTCCCTGGCCACGGATAGGCTAAAGCTGTGCCCATGCAGGGCAAGCGTGGTCCTTTATTGTTTTGTCCCCCACTAAAGGGTCTGTGCCCTCACTAGCAGGTCACATAGGGTGACAGCCCCTTCATCTGGTACAAGGTAGAGCAGCACGTGCACAATGCATGTCACCTACTGACCATGTGATGAGCAGATGTCACATCATGCCTCTTTCTGTAGAATGTAGTGATTACTCGCTGGTGTGTGCAGTTAACCCCAGAGAGGCCTCAGCCCACCCTAAGGGATAGCCAGAAACACTGATACCACCGAATGCTACACTAAATAACATTCTTGTTGGAAAGTTAACAAATGATTGTAACAGCTAAATTCTTTACTGCCTTTACATTTAGGGAAATGGGGTTGGTTCTTGGAAAAGCAGAGGCAGTAAGTTCATGATGCACAGTGATTGCTTGATCATTGTAGAAGTTAATTTATATCTGTCCATATTTGGCTAAAGCAGAGGAGATAAGATAAAAAAAGGCTTTGCGTGGGGTGTGTCCCTGGGATGAAGAACAGTGTCAAATTATTTCAGAACTTTGTTAAACAAATCTTTTGCAATGCAATGTTCTCTGTTATTTCCTTTAAAGGGACAAGAAACCTAAAGTTTTGCTTTCATGAATCAGATAGTGATGTTAAAACAGCTTTCCAATTTACTGCTGTTATCAAATTTGCTTCATTGTCTTGGTATCCTTTTTTTGAAGGAGCAGCAATGCACTACAGGGAGCTAGCTGAACACATCTAGTGAACCAATTAAAGAGGAATTTATGGGCAGCCACCAATCAGCAGCTACCTTCCAGTAATGCATTGCTGTTCCTGAGCTTACCTAGGTATTCTTTTCAACTGGGGATACTAAAGCAAATTAGATTACGGAAGTAAATTTGAAAGTTGTTTAAAATCACATTCTCTGTCTGAATCATGAAAGAAAAAAATTGGGTTTCATGTCCCTTTAAAGGGACATTAAACACTTTGAGATGGTAATATAAAATGATAAATTGTATATATATATATATATATATATACTGTATATAAATCTACAATATACTTTTATTATTTATTTTGTCCCCTTTTTCCTGTAATTCCATTCTGAAATTGTGAGCTTTTCAGTTCCTGTTAGAAATGGAAGTGCAGAACACTGTTATATTCCCACACAACCATTGGCTGCACACTCTAGTGACCTATTTATAACTGTTTCTAATTGGCCACAGCAGAGAAAGTAACCTACGTTACAACATGGCAGCTCCCATTGTTTTATAGACACTAACATTTTACACTTATTTTGTCACTATTTAAACAGCTAATGTATTAAAAAATACATCTACATGTTATTCTTAGTCTAATCTTTTCTCTGAATGCATCATTCTATCTAGCATTTATTTAGTGTTTAATGTCCCTTTAAGTGCGGATTTTTGTAGTTGGCACCAGTTCTTAAGATTTCTATAGGAATGTGCAAGGCCAGTGTATTGTAAGGCTGGCAGTGTAGCTGTGGCTTTAAGGACCAGAGTAATTTAGGAAAATGCTACATAGCCAACAGGGTGACAAGCGTTTCAGCTTTATAACCAGACACTGATATCTCAAGGATTCTTTTTCCAGCTGCAGTGATCACATTTATTACTATTTAATAACTCTGTATATCCTGTGCCTGATTATTTCTGCTTACTAGCCCAGTGCCCTAGTAGCTTTGTATTCGGCCTGTGAAATCTGCTATGATGAATTGCTAGCCACTTGGGCTACTAAGATTAGTACATTATGCACTGATATCCTCAGAACTCAGCAAATGTGTGTGCGGCTGGCTAATGCCATTGTTGTCGCTCTCTCCATTCTCAGGGACGCCTTTGTTCTCGCTCTGATTAACAGCGGCACAAGTTTCTTTGCGGGGTTTGTGGTCTTTTCTATCCTCGGCTTTATGGCGAATGAGCAGGGTGTGGACATATCGAAAGTGGCTGAATCAGGTTAGTAGTGACAACATTGTGTAACGAGGTCTTTCTGCCCTTTTTTTGTTTTGTTTCTCTGAAATCCAGCCCTGGCATACTTGTATTGTTTTTAAGTCTGTAGGTCACTGTTATAAAAAGCAACGCAGCAAACGTGTCGCCACTTTTAGTTAAATAAACTGTATGTGCTGTAAAATGTTCCTATTTTTCATTTCTTCCCAATGCCATTGATCAATTTTACCTGCTGGGGTGTATTAAGTTGTTTGCAGATAGTTCCTTGACCTTTATTTTGCCATTTGGAATAGCTGCTTTTGCCTTTTTTGAAACCACCACCGATACTGAAAATTGCAAGTACTGGCTATAGAAAAGCTATGTAAAAATAGTCAGCAGAATAAATGACACTCCTGGGGGGTGGGGTGAAAGAGGAAGTACTAACATATTTATTTTTAACTGTTCTCTCTAAGTATTAAGCTTTGACAGAGACTAGATATGGAGGTTTGATATCCCTCCAAGATCAACCCATTTTAAAGAGCAAATCCAGCTATTTCATATATAAGAATAAAGCTAGAGGAACACTTTCCTATACCGTTTATACTCTGGAACTAGTATAACAAGTTATTTTACAGTACACTGTCCCTTTAAAGCCCCAGACATACAAACCTTGTTAATAAAGTATAGTCCTATGTTTGCCAGACACTGTTTGGGTTTCCTCTCCTATACATTGTTGCAGCTTAAAGGGGCAGTATACACCTATTTTCATTTAACTGCATGTAATAAACACTACTATAAAGAATAATATGCACTGCTACTGATATAAAAATCCAGTGTAAAACCTTTTAAAAACTTACTTAGAAGCTCCCAATTTAACACTGTTGATGAGATTAGTCTGGGACACCCATTGAAAGGGGCTGACAGCAGAACCTCCTCCCCTGCATATGAAAAGATCCATTATGCAAACAGAAGCAGTCTGAAGTCTGTATACATCAGTATACATATACAACTTTGGGGCTTGGTTAGGAGCCTGAAAAGCAGCACAATGTTATTTAAAAATAAGCAAAACTAAACATTGTTACAAAAACACTCCCAGATGGGCTATATAAATGGATCATGTTCAAAACATTTATACAAAGAAAAATCTAGTGTATAATGTCCCTTTAAAGTGACAGGAAAGTCAAAATTAAACTTACATGATTTAGATAGAGCAGGTCATTTTAAGACACTTTTAAATTCACTTCTATTTTCAAATGTGCTTCGTTCTCTTAGTATCCCTTGTTGAAAAATAATATGCACATATCCTACACTAGTGGGAGCTGCTGCTGATTGGTGCCTGCACACATTTTGTCTCTTGTGATTGGCTAACTAGATGTGTTCAGCTAGCTGCCAGTAGTGCAGTGCTGCTCCTTCAGCAAAGGATAACAAGAGAATGAAGCAGATTTGATAATAGAAGTAAATTGGAAAGTTGTTTAAAATTGTATGTTCTTTCCGAATCATAAAAGAAAATGTTGGGGTTTCCTCTCCCTTTAACTAAAATATTTCCAGAGATCTGGATATGCAGAGGTGGGTCCTGGGTATGGATACTTGCTAAATACAGACTGTGTGTATATTGTATAAATATGTAGGTGTTCCTTGCATTACTCACTCATTGCACAACACTCACTGTGGTTAGAATAATCTTGATGGGGTTCTGGATGTGCTGAATGTTGCTTTTTTACCTGCAGGTCCCGGCTTGGCATTCATCGCATACCCGAGGGCAGTGAGCTTAATGCCAGTGGCACCGTTGTGGTCTGCACTATTCTTCTTCATGCTACTCCTCTTAGGCTTGGACAGCCAGGTTAGTTGTACTGTGTAACAACAGGTGACGTAACAGACCGTCTGCAGCACTGCATAATAGTGTGACAGAAACAGGAGTACTATAAGACTAGACTAGAATCGGATACTCTCTTTAAAGGGACACTAAACCCATTTTTTTTCCTTTCATGATTCAGATAGAGCATAAGATTTTAAGCACCTTTCTAATTTACTCCTAGTATCAATTTTTCTTTGTTCTCATGCTATCTTGATTTGAAAAAGCAGTACTGTAAGCTTTAGAGCCGGACCATTTTTTGTTCAGCCCCTGGGTAGCACTTGCTGATTTGTGACTAAATGTAGCAAACCAATCAGCAAGCTCTACCAAGGTGCTGAACTAAAAATGGGCTGGCTCCTAACCTTTTATTACTGCTTTTTCAAATCAAGATAGCATGAGAACAAAGAAAAATTGATAATAGGAGTAAATTAGGAAGGTGCTTAAAATCTAATGCTCTATCTGAATCATGAAAGAAAACATGTGGGGTTAGTATCCCTTTAAGTAGTACATGTAAGCCAGACCATTATCTATTCCAAGACCGTATTAATGAGTAAGCTTCAGATTTATCTATAATATATATATACTGAGGGCAGGCTGTCTGGGTATGAGAATGCAATGACTCCCCCACCCAGTAGTAACATTACTGATTAGCATATCAACCTAGTAGCCTGGCCGCTGACCTTACTAAAGCTTCCTGTCTACCTGCATGCAACCAATGCTTATGCACAATTTGTACTTGTGTCTTTGCTGCTGGTTTAGGTCACAGTTAGATGTCATACAGGGGCCATAGTTATGGGGCAGCTGCCCATCATATAATTAGTGTATTTCAAATGTATTTTAGTATAGTTAGATATAAATTAGTGACCTTTGGAAAGCTCCAGTTACCAATACCCAGAAATGTTTTCTCAGCTTCCTAGAAGTGACGTTTTCTACCTCTAGCTAACATATTGGCATTGTACAAGCCCCGCCGAGATTCCTTTCAAAATCTAAAGTTAACCAGTGAGTGAGTTCTCACCCGGGGATACAAGTACCAGCTATAATGGCGCTGATGTGTCTTATTACAAGCTCTCTAGAGCGAATGCTATTGTGACATTGTACAAGCCCCGCTGAGATTCCTTGCAAGATAGAATGATATCCACTGGGTGAGATAGGAAATCATGTCCGAGCTTTTACAACATTAAAGGACCAGTAAATACAGTAGATTTGCATAAACAACAAATGTATGATCACAAAACATAACAAGTCATGTCAATTTCCACTCCCCCGGTATCATGTGACAGCCATCAGCCAATCACAAATGCATACACGTAACATGTGACAGCCATCAGCCAATTACAAATGCATACACGTACCATGTGACAGCTATCAGCCAATTATAAATGCATACACGTACCATGTGACAGCCATCAGCCAATTACAAATGAATATACATATATTCTGTGAATTCTTGCACATGCTCAGTAGGAGCTGGTGACTAACAGTGTAAATATAAAAAGACTGCACATTTTGTTAATGGAAGTAAATTGGAAAGTTGTTTAAAATTGCTGCTATATCTGAATCTTAAAAGTTTAATTTTGACTTGAGTGTCCCTTTTAATGAATTTTCTATCTCTCATCACAGTTTGTGGGCGTGGAGGGTTTCATTACCGCCATCCTGGACATGCTGCCTGCTCGCTACTATTTCCGCTACCAGAGAGAGGTGGCTGTTGCCGTGTGCTGTGCGGTCATGTTCCTTATTGACCTTTCCATGCTGACAGAGGTGAGCTCATAAGAGGGATATAACCTTCCCCAGAAAGAGTGGGGAGATCAGGTTACGCACAGTATAGACTCATACTGTACATATGTAACAAAAAGACCAGTGTTTGTTGAGGAAGTGATTGAATCGCACAAGCTAAGCATTAACCAGAGACTGATAATGTACAGTTCAGAGATTCTATACTTACAATAGAGTGCACTAGAGCATGCATTTCCTTTCCGTACAGTATACTTATCGCAACCATTATATTTTAATACCAGGTTTTAGTGGAAAAGTGTTATCCTACCTAGGCTGCACAAAATCAGAGGTTTTCTTGAGGGGAAGGCAAATATATGTAGCTGATTTAAAGGACCGCTCAATGCAGTACAAATTGCATAATTAACAAGTGCATAATAAAAATACAAGGCAAAAACACCTACTCTGCATTTCAAATAAGCAGTAGATTTTATTTTTATGACAATTTTTTTTTCTCCCATTTTCCGGCCCATGTATCATGTGACAGACATCAGCCAATCACAGACTAGTATACGTATAACCTGTGAGATTGTGCACATGTTCAGTAGGATATTGTTCCCCAGAAGGTGTGAATATGAAGAAGTAAATTGGAAAGTGTCTTAAAACTGCATGCTCTTTCTGAATCATAAAAGTTTATTTTGACTTGAGTGTCCCTTTAACTCATCATAGGATATGGATAAGATATTAGCTTCTATCGATACCTTTTATAATGATTTTTAATACAAAAACTCAGATGATAAAATATCAGTATACAACTATTTTCCCAAAGTCCCTGAGAATAATAACATTGCTATACTGATGCCGTTACATGTTTTTGCCTTAGCCAGTCGTTCGGTGTGTTGTTCCCTTGTGCAGTGAGCTACTATGGCCTATAGTGGGCTACAGGGCTGAAATAGCCAGTGAGAGAGGGTATCTGAGGAACATTGTGCAGTTGTGTGTATACTGAGGAGGGTGTAAAGTCCTCACACAGCTGTCTGTGGTACCACATTTACTACTTGACATCTGAGCTTGTATATCTTTTGCTTTACAGGGTGGCATGTACGTCTTCCAACTGTTTGATTATTACTCTGCCAGCGGGATGACCCTTCTCTGGCAAACATTCTGGCAGTGTGTGGTCGTTGCCTGGGTATACGGTAAGTGAACAACATGCGAAATGCAAAGGGAAAATGCTCCAGGCTCACACAGCCTGACTATTGGTCTGATTCACCTCGATTTTGTGCCAACATGTTGGGTCAAATAGTTTCTGCTGGTATAATTTATCTCTATATCCAACCAAGCATTAATTGGTATAAGAATGGGCTTTTAGGCTATTTTCTTAAAACACCTTAACACAAAATGTTTCTCATCGGATTGTATTTGCTACCTGTGTCCCTTTGTATAGATTTTATATGAAAATGTATCTTTAACCAGTTCGTTTAAGGTGACTTAATGCTGAAGTTTACTGCCAAATTAAGGCTTAAAGGGACAGTTTACTCAAAAATGTTCTCCCCTTTAATTTGTTCCCAATGATCCACTTTACCTGCTGGAGTGTATTCAATTGTTTACAAGTAGCTCCTTTACCCTTATATTGGCATTTGAAATAGTTGATTTAGCCTGTGGTATCCAGACCTATTCTGAAAGTTTGTGGCCGCAGGTCCAAGCTATAGATAAGCTTTGTAAACACAGCCAGCAGAAGAAATTACACTCCCAGTGGGATAAAGCAGAGATAAGGTAATACAATGATGATTATCCAGTCTTCTCTCCAAGTACTGGTGAATGTTTTAAGGACAGATATAAGATAAAGAAGCAGGTATATTTACACAATGTGATAACGTAATGAGATCTGATTATACCTACAAGCTCAACCCATTTTATTAGGTTGTGGCTTCAGAACACAAAATCAGAGCTTTAATATACACAAATAAACCTTTAAAAGCTAATTTCCATACATTTTTTACTCTGCAGTTGGTAAAAAGAGCAATTGTAAACACATTAAGGGAAAAACTATTTTTCAGTATACTGTCCCTTTAATGAAAGCTCTGTTTGCATTAAGGTACTATGATATAATTTTGTTGTACACACAGAACACTTTTATTAACACGAAGTGTTCACACATTGCCCACACCAGCACTCTTAGTGTAAAACACACAGGGATGTGATAGAGATGTTTTATTGGGTTAATCTGTATCCCCCTAATTGCAATAGGTCATTGAGCAAGTGTAGACCAGATGCAAGTAGACTTGCATCATGTAGTAAATTTAGTTTCTGGTTGCATGCAGTCTTTGTCCCAAGCCATGTATGCAACTGTGATGTGTGAGGTTTACCGAGCAGCAGAAGACTAGGTGCTAGCGACAAACCAAATCCATTATCCGATTGGTTATCACGGACCCCCTTCTAAACCTCATTCCCCAAGGTTCACTTGGAGTGGATGCCAGAGGATCGGCAGGGTGCCCTCCTAATCCCCCAGGCAGAGGCAAAACAAATAGTGAAGATGGGTAAATTACAGTGCCCATCTGATTGGCCCGTGTCTCTGTGAGGTCACAGGATGCTCCACCAATCGGATAATGGATTTGGTTTGGCTCTAGCGCCTCGTAGCAGAAGAGCTCTGATTTAGCTCATACCGTGTCTGCAGATAGGGACAGCACCTGGCACAGCCTGTACTAGGGCAAATGTGTGAAGTTTACTTCCTGTGCACATCAAAAGCTTAGATCTTGAATAGGCGAGCAAGATCACTGGAGGTTGCAAAAAGTCACAAATGAAAACGGAGCACAGGAAAATATATTTTTTCTCAAAGCATTTATTTAAACAAGCAGAATAGCAAAGATAAAAAAATACTTGCAAGTATAAGCTGTCCGGTATGACGCGTTTCGGCCTAAGCCGTCATCAGATACCTAGATAGTACCATATACTGTCACCTTTTATAGGCTCATATGTTAGCTTGTATGAAAAACACCTGTAAACCATCATTAGTGTAACCTGATACATCTTACACATCTCTGATCGTATTAACCATTAAAGTCTTGAATTGTGACCTCAGATACAAATAAACACACAGGTAAACTAAGCATTAAGTTAAAGCTATACTCTTTTATTAGTGAGGACTGTACTTTCATATAATATTAACAAAGGTTACATTGTGTGTTAAATTATAATCACATATTTATAATTTATATGGAATTTTACTACAAATAAATTTCACACTATTATGTAACTTTAAGAAATGAAAAATAATTACAGACTTACTGCAAAGACAGCTAAATAATACAATAGTCTATTTTAAGTGTAAATTAATGTGTGAGCCCATAGTAATACTATAGGGGACATTAAATTTCCAAAGGTGAGTTATAAAAGAATAAACACCTGGAGCGAGTATGCAATGAATGTTTAAATAAATATTCACTAATATCTAAGTGAAAATTTCACCAATGTCTCCTTACTTGGATTATTTAATGATACCAATTATTTGACTCATATAAGAGTTAAATGAATCTTAAACTTTCAAAAATAGTAATAAAACTTATGGACATGAAGAATGAATAGTGGGGATATGTAAATATAAATGATAAGACACTAAATTCTATTTCCAAACATTAATTATGTCAGCCTCAGTGTTAAATCCCTGAGGCAATCTGGTATTTAAATTGAAAATCCCAAAAATTTCTCTTCTGGACAAAAGCAGGTCCAAATTGCCTCCTCTCACTGGATTCCTAACTTTTTCTATGACCATCCATTTGAGTGAGGCCACATGACCACCATGTCTCTCAATGAAATGGGCCGCAAGAGCAGAACATGGAGTCTCAGATGAAATATCATTTAAATGCTCCCGTATTCTTACTCTGGCCTCCCTGGTGGTCATGCCTACATATTGCATGTGGCAAGCCACACACTGCACCAAATAGACCACATAACTAGACCTACAGTTAGTGTAACCTGTAATCACTGGAGGTTGCAGGGGTGCCAGTCACCTGGTACATGCAGTACTGGCACCAGAGGTGTATTCTGGCCTAGGCAGCAGGATGTAGGGTGGCAGCACATTTCGAGGGATATTTCTATGGTATGATGTCTTCGCACCTTATGCTCTCATTGACTCATTTAGTCAGTGCTGAGATTCTGGACTGGTGCGTGGGAGGAACATTACCTTATGGTATTACTGAGTAGTCCTCTGTCCTATTTCCAAGTGACATAAGAACTAATTTGCAAGTTGTAGTTTACAGTTTGCATATTTGCATTTTCATGGTCTGATGAGAATCTAACACATTCTCTGTTATTACGTTTTATAATTTGTTCAGACCTGTTTTGCAAGACGTTGGTAACCTTGTATATCTGCCATTTTCCACAGGTGCGGATCGGTTTATGGATGACATTGCACTGATGATTGGTTACCGCCCCTTCCCCTGGATGAAATGGTGCTGGTCTGTAATAACCCCATTCGTCTGCTTGGTGAGTCTTTTGCCTCTGTTTTCTTTTCCTGCAAAGGCCCCCGTTTTTGTAACTAATGGTCCAGACAATGAACGTGTACAAAATCCATAGGGCATGCAGTTGTGAGTTTAAAGCAAATAACATTATAATCTCCTATGCCCCCTCTTCATGCTAGAACGCACGTTTCCTTAGCTCTGTATAGTGCGGCATGCCTACACACTAGCAAGGGATAGCTGCAGTGACATACTCGCCGTAGAGCTAAGCATTACATTTTGGTAAATCCAGTTCTGGGTTGAAAGAGAAGAGTAAAACACTAATTAAGATAGGGAACTGAGGTGTCAGGAAATGTAACACCGCCCCATTAAAGACTCATTAATAAGCCCACTCCACGTAAGAGATAAGTGCTGGGTATTTCACTGTGACGCTACAGGTGGAACAGAGGAATATACCGCTCTCACTACCTTTTCCCTGGTGTAAGCTAAATATGGAGGTTTGACGAAGGTAGATATTGGGAACTAATTAGATGTTTTTAGTGACAACAAACCGTCCCTCACAAGTAATGTGCCATGAGTGTTACCCAGAAACACCATTACCATCTTCTCATTTTGTTCCTTCTAGGCCATCTTTATCTTCAACATTGTGAACTACAAGCCTTTGACTTACAATAACAGCTACATTTACCCCTGGTGGGGAGAAGCCATTGGCTGGTGCTTTGCGATGTCCTCTATGTTGTGCGTCCCGGTTACCTTCCTGTATAAAATCACACGTGCCAGGGGAACCCTCAAAGAAGTAAGTGCCCTTAGGTGTTTCTGAAGTTTAGCTGGTCTTCCCCAGCTCTTTTTCTTGTGATTTGCAGTTTCTCCTGTTTGCATGCAGTGGTCAGATCCATCCCCTTGCCAGGCAAGTGGCTTTCTTGGGCATGTGTAAAGTACATCTAACGTATTGGATATTTTGCCAGACCCACATTTATGTATCTCCGAGGTCTGACTCACTGTAACCTGTCGCTCATGCCTACTTTTTACTTTGTGTCCTACACTAGTTAGATGCAGATAATTCCAGCAATTGTGTCTCAAGAGTACAGCATTACCCATAGTCATATAGTAACAGCACATGACTGGTGCAACGTGCTGGTTTAACGCAGTAATTCAACAGAAGATAGAAGCTGATTACTTAATATAGACATAAGCACCAAGCATTACTGTGGTCTCATGAGCAGGCAATTACTTATGCGCAGTAAGTGGGTTTACAGCTCGGGATTAACTAAAGCTAAAGATCCTGTACGACTGAAGTAACCAAGACGTAAGACACTTGCTCAAGTTTTGCTTTTTACTATTTAGTTGGGTAACATATCACTTCACACAAGCGTTTGTGTTCACTCATGTGTTCATCTGTTTTCTACCTTCAGCGCTGGCAGCACCTGACCAAGCCCATCTGGGGCGCCCACCACTTGGAGTATATGTCTCATGATTCAGATATCAAAAGCCTAACCAGCCTAACCCCGGTATCGGACAACAAGGTCATCATCTTTGAGAGCGTCATGTGAATAAAGCGCCCACTCTCCACAAGTTCCTAGTGATGCTCCAACATGTTGCTATGCACATCTCAACTTCCCAGTATGGGGAGCCATCATTGCACAATAAAGGGTCCTATGGACTTATGCAAGAATCATCTTTTGATATTCGGAAGACATTTTGCTTTTTTTTATGTAATTACAATCCCGCTCAGTGCCAGAGAAAATGCAACTGGTGACACCTCTGCACCATTCTGTGGCTCCTCCTCTTGCACAACAAAGGCAAATATTGGACTTTATTGGACTTTATTAGGAGTATGAGTTGGCATGACCATAGGAGGACTGCTGAGAGTTCCTTGTGCCCTATAAGCCGATCTTGGCTTTGGGAAATTGGCCTCCTCAGTGCTGAAATAATGAAGTCTCTGCTAAATGCCATGAATTCTGTCTTCACAAAACCATTAACCTCTTCTTTGCTGTGGGATTGTAGTGCAAGGTTGAGCCTATACACACAGCTCCGTCACTCTCTAACTTCCAAATAACCCCGTACCCACAACAGCAGAATTACAGCATTCAGTCTTAAAATGATTAAACTCAATTAAAATATTAGTCATTTAATTTCAATCTCACTCCATATGGGGAGTAATCGAATAGACACTTTTTTTTTTTCTTTTTTTTTTTCTTTTTTTTAAACTACATTTTTCTAACCCAATTTAGTATTGAGGAGTTTCTAAAGCTGATGACTTTCTGCTTCTAGCAAAGTTTATTGAAAACTACACCAGCAAGGAAGAGGGTACACATTTTCCTTAATTCAAAATAACCTATTATTTTCTACAACATCCACCTGGCACTGATGGGGTTAATATAAGGGCTGTGACCCAGCATAGAGGTGACAGTCACTAAAATGCCAAATACTGATACTGGGATTAACCAAGAACAAATCTCTGTGCTGCAGCTGAGGGATTGTGCAGGTTATGACATTAAATCCAGGTCTTGTTTACTTCTAGGAACACACATCCCAAAATATACTAAAAACAAGAACAGCTGTAGAAGTGCCCACAATGCACTGTAGTGTAAACTCTGCCAGCACCCAGAGTAAATAAGCCTTGTACAAGGATAGCTGCGGTAACTGACGCCAGCCAACGTCAAGCGGGCAGATAGTTGGCACCATTATCCTGTGTTATGGTGACTCACAGTGTAGCTACAGGTTTAAAGTTATTCTTGGTGCATCCGACAATCCCTCAGCTGTGGATGAGAGCAAAAGCCTAATTTGCACATTTTGTACAATACATAGTACACATCGTATTAACCGGCGACTGCCCCATGCCCTGGGGCAATGCCTCTGCTGCTGTAGATGTTGCTGGGGAGAACAGCCATGTTGTGCCATAGTAAACAGTGCAATGTGCGTATTAATGCTAACACTGGTACTGTCTATAGTACACCCAATCAGGGAGACCCAAAGAGGGGAGAGATACTTAAATAGCCTTTATAGAAGAGCCTGCTGACCTTATCAGCAGTGATCTAATACAGGGAGTGACAGTGAGAGCAGATACGTTCTATTTAGTTATGCTTGTGGAAATGCCTTAAATAATGTCATACTGACCTTCCGCAACACACCTGTGCCTAAGGTTTTTTGTTTCCGTTGCTCTCTCCTCTCTTTATCTGATGCAATTTCGGCTACCCTGTCTATAAAATTAGCATTAAAAATGTGTCCCTTTTATCTAAGAAAATGTTCTATATTATACCTCACTTCCAGAAAGAATATTTGTCTTTATATTGATCATTTAAAAATATAGGGACATTATACATTTCTATTGCTACCAGTCTAGCGTGTAGGGGGTTAATATGAGATGTTTTAAAAATGTTCCTTTTGGTTTTTTTTAAAGTTACATACACCAAGCCCCGCCCCGCTTAGTCTGGCACATTTTTATAAAGGGAAGTAATACAGCCAATCAGAAGCAACTTAATGATATTGACTTCTGTAGGATGCACTCTCCCAGCTCCTAGCTGCTCCTTGTCAGCATTAAATCCTTAAGCATTATTGATTTTAAACCAAGGCATTAGTCAGCATATAGCAGATTGTGTGGGTGCAGCGCCTTATATACGTGTACTTTGCCATACGCTTACTGAATCAGTAGCTCTTCTGCATTCCCATTAGAAATGAGCAGCCAGGAGCTGGGAACATGAATCTTACTTAAGTTACAGCTTTTAATTAGTTGATTTATCCCTGCCACCCTTTAAGAACAAAATGCTGGATCAAGGTTCATGACTTTGGGCATGAAAGTGATACCTTTAAAAAGCTAATAACAAAGAGAAAATATTTATAAAATAACCCACACATTTTAACTCCCTACATGCAGACCTGGAAACAATATGCCCTCTGTGTCTTTAAAAAAACACATTTCTTGATTAATACCTCATTGTTACTGTTTCCTGAGAACCTGGCTGTAAATACTCTCATACTGCACAGAATTTAGTATAATCCCATAATTCAATGTATGTGTTTTTATTGTATTATCATAATTGCCGCAGAATTTGTGCTCCATTGTTTCTTAAGATGTAGATTTCTAATTTTGCTATCAATAATTTTTTTTTTTTTTTTGCGCTGCAGAAGGAAAATATTTTTTATTTTTTTTGAGGGTATAAAATGTACAGAGTTGGTATTTTTATTAAGAAAAAAAGCTATATTTTGGGTACTTGAGAAATGAAGTTCATAGCTCCTGACGTGAGGTGTAAGCACTAAGCATTGTGCATCAGTTACACTGTGCGTCAGGTATCTATACGTATTCTGATTAATGTGACACTGGGCCTGTGTCGGCATACAGTCTTATGACCTCACTTTATTTAGATAAGTTCTGGCAATGCAATACCCCTATTGGTATTATCATCCTTGCTTGCAGCTGAAGGGTTAACCCCTTATTCATCTTTACAACTATTTAAGATGTCTAATCTTGTATTCCCCTTTCTGTCCGTATTTACAAAAAAAAAAAAAAAAGCCCAATTTCCTACCCCCCCACCCCCACCCCCACCCCGTGCTTTGTATATGCTTATATATCCAACAAAATAATACAAGGGTATGCATAGCACTATGCACTTTGATGGGGGATTATACAGGGAACCCATTTTTCTTTTAAGGAATGTATATTATTTTCCCCCTCTTATTTACCAATTAAGGACATTTTTACATGTATTAGTTCCTATTATACAGGTACAAATGTGAAGGAAAAAAAAATGGTACTTTTTGAACAGGCAAACTACCTACATCCACGTAGACTGCACAACCCCTGTAGTTATATGTTGCAGATACATAGTCCAGATTACAGTCTGGAGTCTCTGTAAGCAAATGAAGTTGCATGAGACAGAAATTGACTGTTGTACTAGAACAGGGGTGTTTATTTCCTAGATCACCAGTGGTAGCATACTGATTTATATGGCTAGATGATGACATCCATTCATGTGAGCATTAGAATGTGCTGCCGTCTAGATGTTTTATGGCAGATGTGCTGGGTAACAACCCCCCACCACCACCACCACCACAGCTGTTGAGAAACACACATATACAATGTGTACTCATTAGCTGGCATAGCGCCAGTGAGTCTGGGAGATTTTAGCCTGTTCAGAATTGGTTTAATGAACAAACCAGTAAGTTGTCAGTTCTTTACAGGGGCCAGTTGTGCCCTATCCATTTACAACATATAATGATTAGTGGTTGCAAGTCTTCATGGGCAATAGGAATGTGCAGACATGTCTAGATTTGTACCTATCTGCCGCCTTCATGTGAATGATTATCCTTTTTTTCACAGTGAGTGATCAGCTAATCTTTTTATTGATCAATTGGGTAGGTATTTCATTATTGGTTAACTTTTTCCTGCATATTTTTGTATATTTTACTTTGAATTGTCAGCAAACTGAACCGTAGTAAATATAAATATAAGAATTGGATTTGTTAATTGCAGATCTGAGGAGGGATCACAGTTGGGTGACATTGTCTCCTACTCAGCTCCTTTATGTGACCGTGTCCTCATACAGAGCTGCTACATTCAATCACTGCCTCTACAGTGTGACCAGTTCCTGTGTTGCTCTGTGAGTGCAGTAAGTTAGGCCAGGAGTTTTCATGTAAGGCTTCATGAAACTGAGGCTATTAGTGATTCTAGCTTACTATGCCCCATGCACCTTATATTTCATGTTTTAGGAATGTGCTTGTTGTATATGTGTTTTATTATATATATATATATATATATATATATATATATATATATATATATATATATATATTACTAACTGAGCCATTGGACAATGCAAATGTAAATCTAAAGCCTATGGTATTGCTTGTCTAGGAATATAACCTATGGCCTGGCCTGACTGTGACTATAACCCATGGCCTGACTGTGACTATAACCTATGGCCTGACTGTGACTATAATTTTTGGCCTGACTGTGACTATAATTTTTGGCTTGACTGTGACTATAATTTATGGCTTGACTGTGACTATAATTTATGGCTTGACTGTGACTATAATCCATGGCCTGACTGTGACTATAATTCATGGCCTGACTGTGACTATAATCCATGTCCTGACTGTGACTATAATTTTTGGCCTGACTGTGACTATAATTTTTGGCTTGACTGTGACTATAATTTATGGCTTGACTGTGACTATAATTTATGGCTTGACTGTGACTATAATCCATGGCCTGACTGTGACTATAATCTATGGCCTGACTGTGACTATAATTTATGGCCCATCTATGAATATAACTTATGGACTGTCTTTGACTATAACCTATGATCTGATTGTGACTATAGCCTATGGTCAGTTTCTGACTATAACACATGGCCTGACTGTGACTATAATTTATGGCATGTCTGGGTCTATAACCTATAGCCTATCTATGACTATAACCTATGGCCTGACTGTGACTATAATTTTTGGCCTGACTGTGACTATCATTTTTGGCCTGACTGTGACTATAATTTATGGCTTGACTGTGACTATAATTTATGGCTTGACTGTGACTATAATCCATGGCTTGACTGTGACTATAATTCATGGCCTGACTGTGACTATAATCCATGTCCTGACTGTGACTATAATCTATGGCCTGACTGTGACTATAATTTATGGCCCATCTATGAATATAACTTCTGGACTGTCTTTGACTATAACCTATGATCTGATTGTGACTATAGCCTATGGTCAGTTTCTGACTATAACACATGGCCTGACTGTGACTATAATTTATGGCATGTCTGGGTCTATAACTTATAGCCTATCTATGAATATAACCTATGGACTGTCTTTGACTATGATCTGATTGTGACTATAGCCCATAGGCAGTTTCTGACTATAAGCTATGGTCTGTCATACTTTAACTCATAGCCTGACTGTGACCATAACCCATAGCCTGAATGTGACTATAACCTAAGTTCAGTCTCTGACTATAACCAATTTCCTCACTGTGACTATAATCTATGATCAGTCTGTAACTAATATCTATATGTCCCTCACCTGAGACTGTGCACACAAACCATTAGAGGGGTCAGCGGTATTAGCCAGCAGAGCACAGAACTTGCATTGCACTGATCAGTATTGGGAGTTGTTTGTGACTGTTTAGTCCTTGGCATGGACTAAGATGAGTTAGTGTAGGGCGCAGCTGCTATCTCTACCTATTGTATTATGGGGAATGGCTGTGCCCTTTTATGTAAAGCACCATAACCACAGGACTTGGTGCTGCATCCAGATTAGGGGATTCCCTAGTGTAACAGACTTACTCAGTAAAATAACACTAAAGAGCACTACCATTTTGGGTTGAGAAAATGAAGCAATTTATGGTTTTGTAGAACTGTGACCAGGACATCAGCCCTTCCCCTAACTACTAGATACACAAGATTTTCTACTGTTTCTGATGCTGGGGGAAAAAGGAAAAAAGGACAAGTAACCATGCACAGGTCACAATATTATGTATATATATATGTATGTATATCTATGTGCTGCTGAGCCGTAAATCCAATGGCAGCTTATTAGTTCAGTAGTTATATGGTGCCTCACGGTTAAGCACCACTTGGTAGACATGAGCATCAGTGCCAATGCCGACTTCATGCCAAGGTAGCGGCTTCTGCGCCCTCTGTATGAGCCATTTACTGTACGGTCCTGTAGGCCGTGGGCTTTAATCTTCGTCTTCCTGTAGGAGCTTGGGAACATACCTCTGTCAAATAGAACACTAGGAGCTCCGCGCTTTGCACTGTGATTGTTTGCTAAATTCACTGATGATGGCAATAATGGCAATAACAATAAAGTGTTTGATTTTTGGAAATTGAGTCTTGTATGTTTTTTTTTTACCCATGGTGCACAGTGTTGTTCTTAAGTTCTGGTTTCACTGTGTGTGGGGGGGGGGGGGGATATAGATGGGGGCATAGCAAAGGGTCAAACACAAGGCCTTCTTGTTAATGAGTGAGGCACTGGGTGGTAATACGAGGCACTCCCCATGGGGCTATACATGTGTAATATAATCACTGACGATAAAGATGTACAGTGTGCCAGGGGGCATGAAAACCTGTATCTATTGCCTTATGGCCTCCCCTGTACCTACCATAGCTCACACACATGTTACATTGGCTTAATGTCCCCTACAACATGCACCTTCACCCTTACTGACATATTGTGAGGCGCATATTTGTGGTGTGATTGTGCATGATGAACGTGCAACTGAAGTGCTGATACTGGCAGCACTGCCCATAATTCTGTGCCAGCTATGGCTTCATTATCCCTGATGCCTCTGTGAAAAGGCCAACAAGTAAAGATGCAAAAAGATTATCTGTCAGAACAAACCATAATATCCAACCCAACCTCCGCTAGTGGGTAAGGTGGATTATATGAGCTCCTTATAGCTATCCTGTACCAGCCATACCTCTTTCCTGGGGTTCTCTTTGTAGCCATTCTCTCCAGACATTGGTAAATAGGCTCCTTGAGACTGGTGGTGAATCTGCTTGAGGCTCCCTTGTTTCCCTTTCAATACTAAGTTTACAATAGAGACTAAGGGGCCCATCTATCAAGTCCTGAAAGGAGCTTGAGGCCCCGTGTTTCTGGAAAGCCTGCAGGCTCGCCAGAAACAGCAGTTATGAAGTAGCGGTCTAAAGACCGCTGCTACATAACTCTGTCCGCCTGCTCTGATTAGGCGGACAGGAATCGCCGGAATTCAGCCAGATCAAGTACGATCGAATTGATTGACACCTCCCTGCTGGTGGCCGATTGGCCGCGAGTCTGCAGGGGGCGACGTTGCACCAGCAGCTCACAAGAGCTGCTGGTGAAATGCTGAATACGGCGAGCGTATTGCTCTCCGAATTCAGCGATGTCTGTCGGACCTGATCCGCACTGTCGGATCAGGTCCGATAGACATTTCATAAATAGGCCTCATTGTGAGGATAGATTTTATCCTATTAGAATGACTGCAACAAGATGACACATTTAGCCCCTCCCATATGTCACACCTACCCAAAGATGAGCCCAAAAGCTAGAACAGAATTGACCAACAGTAAATCATCAGACTGGTGTGTGGTTTCCCATTTCCCTCTCCACCAGTAGCGTAAAAAAATGTGATGTTTATAACTGTATCCTGCACTACTCTAATGGCTTCAATATAAAAAAAAAAAATTGTTGGTTCAGCACAATAATATTAAACAACGGTCAATAAGACATGCAAGTTCAGATATTTTCTTATGCTTGGTACATTCAGTAGATTACACTGATAAACTTTACATTCATCTCACATAATTATGGGCACCCCCAGTATATATAACACATAGTATATATAACACATAGTATATATAACACATAGTATATATAACACATAGTGTATATATAACACATAGTGTATATATAACACATAGTGTATATATAACACATAGTATATATAACACATAGTGTATATATAACACATAGTGTATATATAACACATAGTGTATATATAACACATAGTGTATATATAACACATAGTGTATATATAACACATAGTATATATAACACATAGTATATATAACACATAGTATATATAACACATAGTATATATAACACATTGCCAGCTCGTTGCACTTGCCTAGAATATGCCTTATTTATAGGCAATGGGACCATGTCATGTTTGTACTGTACAGGGATTATGTGTGGTTATCTCCCTGTCCAGGGTTTTATACCTCTGCGATTCCTGATCCTGTTGCACCAGCTGTGACATATTCCATAAATAGTGAGTCACAAGATGAAGTCTTCCTCCACGTTGCCAGAGATTCCAAAAGGGAGAGGGCAGAGCAGAAATATGCAACCCAATCTCACACCGGATTGTGATGTGGTAGTGAGTAATCTGTAGGGAACATGTATCCAATCCACACATATACATTAATACTGAGACACTGATGCACAGTCCCAGTAACATACTGGTACACACACACACACTGACACACAGATACAGTGACACACTAGTACACACACTGAGACACAGAGTCACAGTAAAATACTGGTACACACACTGACACACAGATACAGTGACACACTGGTACACACACACTGACACACAAATGCAGTGACACACTGGTACACAGTCACAGTAACATACTGGTACACACACTGACACACAAATGCAGTGACACACAAATGCAGTGACACACTGGTACACAGTCACAGTAACATACTGGTACACACACCGACACACAAATGCAGTGACACACTGTTACACAGTCACAGTAACATACTGGTACACACACTGACACATAAATGCAGTGACACACTGGTACACAGTCACAGTAACATACTGGTACACAGACTGACACATAAATGCAGTGACACACTGGTACACAGTCACAGTAACATACTGGTACACAGACTGACACATAAATGCAGTGACACACTGGTACACAGTCACAGTAACATACTGGTACACAGACTGACACATAAATGCAGTGACACACTGGTACACAGTCACAGTAAAATACTGGTACACACAGATGCAGTGGCACACTGGTACACACACACTGACACACAAATGCAGTGACACACTGGTACACAGTCACAGTAACATACTGGTACACACACTGACACACAAATGCAGTGACACACAAATGCAGTGACACACTGGTACACAGTCACAGTAACATACTGGTACACACACCGACACACAAATGCAGTGACACACTGTTACACAGTCACAGTAACATACTGGTACACACACTGACACATAAATGCAGTGACACACTGGTACACAGTCACAGTAACATACTGGTACACAGACTGACACATAAATGCAGTGACACACTGGTACACAGTCACAGTAACATACTGGTACACAGACTGACACATAAATGCAGTGACACACTGGTACACAGTCACAGTAAAATACTGGTACACACAGATGCAGTGACACACTGGTACACACACACTGGTACACAGTCACAGTAACATACTGGTACACACACTGACACACAGATGCAGTGACACACTGGTACACAGTCACAGTAACATACTGGTACACAGACTGACACATAAATGCAGTGACAAACTGGTACACACACACTGGTACACAGTCACAGTAAAATACTGGTACACAGATGCAGTGACACACTGGTACACACACACACACTGGTACACAGTCACAGTAACATACTGGTACACACACTGACACACAAATGCAGTGACACAATGGTACACACATTGGTATTGGACAGGACTAAGAACCAATTGTTGGTTCGAAACGTTGTTGCTGTTGCTGTACTATGGACCCTGTATAAGTGAATGAAGGTTTTTTTACTTACCATCTGGAAATCCTTTTGAGTCTTGACACACACACTGGTACAAAGTCATAGTAAAATACTGGTACACACACACACACACTGACACACAGATGCAGTGACACACTGGTACATACATACTGACACACAGTCACAGTGACATACTGGTACACACACACACACTGACACACAGATGCAGTGACACACTGGTACACACACACATACTGACACACAGACACAGTAACATACTGGTACACACACTGACACACAGACACAGTAACACACTGGTACACACACTGACACAAAGATGCAGTGACACACTGGTACACACACACACACTGACACACAGATGCAGTGACACACTGGTACATACATACTGACACACAGTCACAGTGACATACTGGTACACACACACACACTGACACACAGATGCAGTGACACACTGGTACACACACACATACTGACACACAGACACAGTAACATACTGGTACACACACTGACACACAGACACAGTAACACACTGGTACACACACTGACACATAAATGCAGTGACACACTGGTACACAGTCACAGTAACATACTGGTACACAGACTGACACATAAATGCAGTGACACACTGGTACACAGTCACAGTAACATACTGGTACACAGACTGACACATAAATGCAGTGACACACTGGTACACAGTCACAGTAACATACTGGTACACAGACTGACACATAAATGCAGTGACACACTGGTACACAGTCACAGTAACATACTGGTACACAGACTGACACATAAATGCAGTGACACACTGGTACACAGTCACAGTAAAATACTGGTACACACAGATGCAGTGGCACACTGGTACACACACACTGACACACAAATGCAGTGACACACTGGTACACAGTCACAGTAACATACTGGTACACACACTGACACACAAATGCAGTGACACACAAATGCAGTGACACACTGGTACACAGTCACAGTAACATACTGGTACACACACCGACACACAAATGCAGTGACACACTGTTACACAGTCACAGTAACATACTGGTACACACACTGACACATAAATGCAGTGACACACTGGTACACAGTCACAGTAACATACTGGTACACAGACTGACACATAAATGCAGTGACACACTGGTACACAGTCACAGTAACATACTGGTACACAGACTGACACATAAATGCAGTGACACACTGGTACACAGTCACAGTAAAATACTGGTACACACAGATGCAGTGACACACTGGTACACACACACTGGTACACAGTCACAGTAACATACTGGTACACACACTGACACACAGATGCAGTGACACACTGGTACACAGTCACAGTAACATACTGGTACACAGACTGACACATAAATGCAGTGACAAACTGGTACACACACACTGGTACACAGTCACAGTAAAATACTGGTAAACAGATGCAGTGACACACTGGTACACACACACACACTGGTACACAGTCACAGTAACATACTGGTACACACACTGACACACAAATGCAGTGACACAATGGTACACACATTGGTATTGGACAGGACTAAGAACCAATTGTTGGTTCGAAACGTTGTTGCTGTTGCTGTACTATGGACCCTGTATAAGTGAATGAAGGTTTTTTTACTTACCATCTGGAAATCCTTTTGAGTCTTGACACACACACTGGTACAAAGTCATAGTAAAATACTGGTACACACACACACACACTGACACACAGATGCAGTGACACACTGGTACATACATACTGACACACAGTCACAGTGACATACTGGTACACACACACACACTGACACACAGATGCAGTGACACACTGGTACACACACACATACTGACACACAGACACAGTAACATACTGGTACACACACTGACACACAGACACAGTAACACACTGGTACACACACTGACACAAAGATGCAGTGACACACTGGTACACACACACATACTGACACACAGACACAGTAACATACTGGTACACACACATACTGACACACAGATGCAGTGACACACTGGTACACACACTGACACAAAGATGCAGT
The DNA here is from genome assembly GCF_027579735.1 of Bombina bombina. NCBI lineage: Eukaryota > Metazoa > Chordata > Amphibia > Anura > Bombinatoridae > Bombina > Bombina bombina. The sequence goes on from NC_069510.1 coordinate 96,856,089, forward strand.
AACTCACTGGTACACATACACAATGAAACACAGATGCAGTGACACACTGGCTGCACACACTGGCATACAGTCACAGTAACAAAGTGGTACACAAACATACTGACACACAGATGCAGTAACACACTGGTACACAAACATACTGACACACAGACGCAGTAACACACTGATACTGTGACTGTGTGTCAGTATGTGTGTGTATCAGTGTGTTACTGTGTCTGTGTGTCAGTATGGGTGTGTGTACCAGTGTGTCACTGCATCTGTGTGTCAGTATGTGTGTGTGTACCAGTATGTTACTGTGACTGTGTGTCATTGTGTGTGTGTATACCAGTGTGTTACTGTGTCTGTGTGTCAGTGTGTGTACCAGTGTGTTACTGTGTCTGTGTGTCAGTATGTTTGTGTGTACCAGTGTGTCACTGCATCTGTGTATCAGTGTGTGTGTGTACCAGTATGTTACTGTGACTGTGTGTCAGTGTGTGTGTGTACCAGTATGTTACTGTGACTGTGTGTCAGTATGAGTGTGTACCAGTGTGTTACTGTGTCTGTGTGTGTGTGTACCAGTGTGTTACTGTGTCAGTGTGTGTGTGTGTGTGTACCAGTGTGTTACTGTGTCTGTGTGTCAGTATGTTTGTGTGTACCAGTGTGTTACTGTGTCTGTGTGTCAGTATGTTTGTGTGTACCAGTGTGTTACTGCATCTGTGTGTCAGTATGTTTGTGTGTACCAGTGTGCTACTGCATCTGTGTGTCAGTATGTGTGTGTAACATACTGGTACACACACATACTGACACACAGACACAGTAACACACTGGTACACACACACACTGACACACAGACACAGTAACAGTATACACACACTGACACACAGATGCAGTGACACACTGGTACACACATTATTACACACTGACACACAGATGCAATAACACACTGGTACACATACTGACACACAGACACAGTAACACACTGGTACACACACATACTGACACACAGACACAATAACACACTGGTACACACACATACTGACACACAGACACAGTAACACACTGATACACACACATACTGACACACAGACACAGTAACACACTGATACACACACATACTGACACACATACACAGTAACACACTGGTACACACACATACTGAAACACAGACACAGTAACACACTGGTACACACACACACTGACGCACAAACACAGTAACACTGGTACACACACAGAGAGACACACAGATGCAGTAACACACTGGTACAACACACACATACTGACACACAGTAACACACTGGTACACACACATACTGACACACAGATGCAGTGACACACTGGTACACACATTAGTACACACTGACACACAGATGCAGTAACACACTGGTACACACACATACTGACACACAGATGCAGTAACACACTGGTATACACATTAGTACACATTAACAGACAGATGCAGTGACACACTGGTGCACACACAGACTGACACACAGATGCAGTGACACACTGGTACACACATTAGTACACACTGACACACAGATGCAGTAACACACTGGTACACACACATACTGACACACAGATGCAGTAACACACTGGTATACACATTAGTACACATTAACAGACAGATGCAGTGACACACTGGTGCACACACAGACTGACACACAGATGCAGTGACACACTGGTACACATACTGACACACAGATGCAGTAACACACTGGTATACACATTAGTACACATTAACAGACAGATGCAGTGACACACTGGTACACACACAGTTGCACACTGGTACACACACAGTCACACACCGGTACACACACAGACTGACACACAGGTGCAGTGACACACTGGTACATACATTAGTACACACACAGATGCAGTGACACACTGGTACACACATTAGTACACACTGACACACACATGCAGTAACACACTGGTACACACACATGCAGTAACACACTGGTATACACATTAGTACACATTAACAGACAGATGCAGTGACACACTGGTGCACACACAGACTGACACACAGATGCAGTGACACACTGGTACACATACTGACACACAGATGCAGTAACACACTGGTATACACATTAGTACACATTAACAGACAGATGCAGTGACACACTGGTACACACACAGTTGCACACTGGTACACACACAGTCACACACCGGTACACACACAGACTGACACACAGGTGCAGTGACACACTGGTACATACATTAGTACACACACAGATGCAGTGACACACTGGTACACACATTAGTACACACTGACACACAGATGCAGTAACACACTGGTACACACACATGCAGTAACACACTGGTATACACATTAGTACACATTAACAGACAGATGCAGTGACACACTGGTACACACACAGTCACACACCGGTACACACACAGACTGACACACAGGTGCAGTGACACACTGGTACATACATTAGTACACACACAGATGCAGTGACACACTGGTACACACATTAGTACACATTAACAGACAGATGCAGTGACACACTGGTACACACACAGTTGCACACTGGTACACACACAGACTGACACACAGGTGCAGTGACACACTGGTACATACATTAGTACACACACAGATGCAGTGACACACTGGTACATACACCGACACAGTAACACACTGGTACTTACACACACACTGAGACACAGATTCAGTGACACACTAGTACACAGACACAGTAACACTGGTACACTGACACTCAGGCACAGTGGTATACTGGTACACACACATTGACGCACATGCATAGCAACATACTATTATATACAGTGACACATTGGTAAACATATACACAGTTACACACTGGTACACACACAGATAGTGACATACTAGTACACACAGTTATGCACACAGATACACACACACTGGTAAACAGACAAACACAGATGCACATAGTGACACACTGGTACACAGAGACACACCGATGGACACACATACTGACACGCAATCACAGCAACATACTGGTACACACAGATACATACGAACACGCAATTATAGCAACATACTGTACACACACACAGATACAGTGGCACACAGGTACATATTGACGCACACACAGCGACATACTGGTACACACACAGATACAGTGAAACACAGGTACATACTAACTCGCACACACAGCAACATACTGGTATACACACAGATACAGTGACACACAGGTACATATTGACGCACACACAGCGACATACTGGTACACACACAGATACAGTGACACACAGGTACATACTAACACGCACACACAGCAACATACTGGTATACACACAGATACAGTGGCACACAGGTACATATTGACACACACACAGCAACATACTGGTACACACACAGATACAGTGACACACAGGTACATACTAACACGCACACACAGCAACATACCGGTACACACACAAATACAGTGACACACAGGTACATACTGACACGCACACACAGCAACATACTGGTACACACACAAATACAGTGACACAGCAACATACTGACACGCAATCACAGCAACATACTGGTACACACACAGATACAGTGACACACAGCAACATACTGGTACACACACAGATACAGTGACACACAGCAACATACTGGTACACACACAGATACAGTGACACACAGCAACATACTGGTACACACACAGATATAGTGACACACAGCAACATACTGGTACACACACAGATACAGTGACACACAGGTACATACTGATACACAATCAGAGCAACATACTGGTACACACACAGAGTGACACACAGGTACATACTGACACGCACACACAGCAACATACTGGTACACACACAGATACAGTGACACACAGCTACATACTGACACGCAATCACAGCAACATACTGGTACACACACAGATACAGTGACACACAGCTACATACTGGTACGCAATCACAGCAACATACTGGTACACACACAGATACAGTGACACACAGCAACATACTGGTACACACACAGATACAGTGACACACAGGTATATACTGACACACACACACAGTTACATACTGACACACAATCACAGCAACATACTGGTACACACACAGTGACACACAGGTACATACTGACACGCACACACAGCAACATACTGTACACACACAGATACAAACTGATACGCACACACAGCAACATACTCGTACAGATACAGTGGAACACAGATACATACTGACACGCAATCTCAGCAACATACTGGTACACACCCAGTGGCACACAGTTACATACCGACACTCACACATAGCAACATACTGGTACACACACAGATACAGTGACACATAGCTATATACTGACACTCACACATAGCAACATACTGGTACACACACAGATACAGTGACACACAGCTACATACTGACATGCAATCACAGCAACATACTGGTACACACACAGATACAGACTGACACAGCAACATACTGTACACACACAGATACATACTGACGCACACACAGCAACATACTGGTACACACACAGATACAGTGGCACACAGTTACATACTGACACGCACACATAGCAACATACTGGTACACACACAGATACAGTGACACACAGGTACATACTGACACACAATCACAGTAACATACTGGTACACACACAGATACAGTGACACACAGCTACATACTGACACGCAATCACAGCAACATACTGGTACACACACAGTGACACACAGGTCCATACTGACATGCAGACACAGCAACATACTGTACACACAGCAACATACTGGTACACACACAGATACAGTGGCACACAGGTACATACTGACATGCACACACAGCAACATACTGTACACACAGATACATACTGACACGCACACAGCAACATACTGGTACACACACAGATACATACTGACACGCACACAGCAACATACTGGTACACACACTGATACAGTGACACACAGGTACATACTGACACGCACACACAGCAACATACTGGTACACACACACATACAGTGACACACAGCTACATACTGACACGCAATCACAGCAACATACTGGTACACACACAGTGACACACAGGTACATACTGACATGCACACACAGCAACATACTGTACACACACAGATACATACTGATACGCGCACACAGCAACATACTCGTACAGATACAGTGGCACACAGATACATACTGACACGCAATCACAGCAACATACTGGTACACACACATACAGTGGCACACAGTTACATTCTGACACTCACACAAAGCAACATACTGGTACACACACAGATACAGTGACACACAGCTACATACTGACACGCAATCACAGCAACATACTGGTACACACACAGGTACACACTGACACGCACATACAGCAACATACTGGTACACGCACAGATACAGTGACACAAAGGTACACACTGACACGCACACACAGCAACATACTGGTACAGATACAGTGACATACAGATACGGTGACAAACAGGTACATACTGACACGCACACACAGCAACATACTGTACACACACAGATACAGTGGCACACAGCAACATACTGGTATACACACAGATACAGTGACACACAGCTATATACTGACACTCACACATAGCAACATACTGGTACACACACAGATACAGTGACACACAGCTACATACTGACACGCAATCACAGTAACATACTGGTACACACACAGATACAGTAGCACACGGCAACATACTGGTACACACACATACATTGGCACACAGTTACATACTGACACTCACACATAGCAACATACTGGTACACACACAGATACAGTGACACACAGCTACATACTGACCCGCAATCACAGCAACATACTGGTACACACACAGATACAGTGGCACACAGATCAACATATTGTACACACACAGATACATACTGACATGCACACACAACAACATACTGGTACACACACAGATACAGTGGCACATAGGTACACACTGACACACACATGCAGCAACATACTGGTACACACACAGATACAGTGACACACAGGTACATACTGACACTCACACACAGCAACATACTGGAAAACACACAGTGACACACAGGTACATACTGACACGCACACACAGCAACATACTGTACACACACAGGTACACACTGACAGGCACACACAGCAACATACTGTACACACACAGATACGGTGACAAACAGGTACATACTGACACGCACATACAGCAACATACTGGTACACAAACAGATACAGTGACACACAGGTAAACACTGACACGCACACACAGCAGCATACTGGTACACACACAGATACAGTGGCACACAGTTACATACTGACACGCACACACAGCAACATACTGGTACACATACAGATACAGTGACACACAGGTGCTTACTGACGCACACACAGCAACATACTGGTACAGATACAGTGACAAACAGATACATACTGACACGCACACACAGCAACATACTGTACACACACAGATACAGTGACACACAGGTACACACTGACACGCACACACAGCAACATACTGTACACACACAGATACGGTGACACACAGGTACATACTGACAAGCACACTCAGCAACATACTGGTACACACACAGATACAGTGACCCACAGTTACATACTGACACTCAATCACAGCAACATACTGGTACACACACAGAGTGTGTCACAGATACCAGGCTGCCAAGGCCACCCCCTCTCTCTTTGTGGATCATTGTGTTCCCACCTGTTTTACTTTTATTGTTACCTTGATTACACTTTGCCCTTAATAAGCTGATCACTGCCCCGCTTGGCCCTTCCTGACTTTCCGAGACCCCACTGAACTTTGACCTAGGTCGCCTCAGAGGCCCATTGCCCCAGAGCTCCTCTCTTTTGGGGACTTGTTATGCCTTCGATGGACATGGGTTGGGGTAATTGCTGAGAGGGAGCTCCCTCGGGAACCTGGGGTTTTGGATACCTCTCCAACTCATGCTCGCCCGGAGTACCTTTGACTGGTTGCCGCTCTGGCCCCCAGAGACAGATCGTGATGCTTTTTGGACTAGGACATCTAGGGGCCCAGAGCGCTCCAACGGTACACGGGAATAGCTGACGTTCCCTCGGGATCACCCCGAAACTGCAACCTAACTATTGTCGGATCTCTGTGACTATGGCTCCTATGGAGGTGCCAGCCTGTCTGGAGGGGCGGGGATCTATTGATCAGATAAAGTCTGTTAGTGTTTCCCCTTAATACTGGTCTTATCTGGTTATTAGGATGGGCTACTTGCTAAAATCACTTTCCCACTCTACAGCTATAGGTTGCGGGGTAAAGAAGGATTGTTTTGGCGGAGATAACCAGTCGGTGTAACCGGAGTGTGCTGCTGTGAAGTGGCAACAATGTTGCATTAGTGTGGGTGGGGATTTAGCTTACCTATAAGATGCTAGGTTACAGGCCCCAGAGCCTCTTTCCAGCTCGTTTTGTCTGATACCAGTCTGCTGCAGCATGGATCGCTCGGCTGGAGTACCTGTGAGAATAGAAGAGTTGGAGGAGCTGATGATAGGGGACTTTGACTCAGAGGAAGATGTCATACCGCCATCACCCCGTTTCCCTCTGACAGAGCTAAGGTGGGATTTCTCATCTCGTTACTCTCTGACACAGCTCTTGCCTGGGCTAATCCCTTGTGGGAGACTAATAAACCTGTGATTTCAAATTACCCTGAATTTGTGGCCTCCTTTCGAAGGGTATTTGATGTTCCGGCTCGCTCCTCCTCTGCTGCTAAACAACTCATATCCATTCAGCAAGGTATAAGATCTGTTGCTCAGTATGCTATTGAGTTCCGTACACTTGCTGCAGAGGTAGGTTGGAACAATGAAGCCCTTGTTGCCGCCTTCTTTCATGGGCTCTCTGATGCGATTAAAGACAAAGTTGCTACCAGAGATTTACCTGAGGATCTTGAGACATTGGTGTCTTTTTTGATCCTAATTGACATCAGACTCAGAGAGAGGCCCTCTTTCAAGGAGCGCTTGCGGAAGCCTCCTGTTCCGTTGTCTCCTACGTGTTCGTTCCCACCCATGCCTCCCTCTCCTCCCATGCCTCCTGGTCCTGAGTCACCAGGTACTGCTGAGCCAATGCAGTTGGGATTCACGCGTCTCTGCGGTGGAGAGGACCTTTAGGAGGAGGGAGGGGCTCTGCCTCTATTGTGGGTTACAGGGCCACCTTTTGAAGTCTTGTCCTACACGGCCGGGAAACACTCACACCTAAGGTCCTGTCGGGGGCAGACCTTGGGTGGTTTATCCTCGTCCCCGGAACCGCTTAAGGAGAAACCTTTGGTCACGGTTGTCCTTTCCTGGGTGGACTCCTCCGTAGTCACTCAGGCTCTTGTTGACTCCGGTGCTGTAGGCTATTTAATTGACAGTGCTTTTGTATCAAAGCACTCCATTTCTGTTTTGCCTTGGTCCGTTCCGCTTGCTATTGAGGCCATTAATGGCAGTTACTCACGAAACTGCTCCGTTGTCCATGGCTGTTGGGGCTCTCCATTTTGAAACCCTCCAGTTCCAGGTGATAAACTCTCTGCATTTTCCGGTTGTTCTGGGTTATCTCTGGCTTCAAAAGCACAATCCCAGTCTCGACTGGCGCAGGTCCGAAATTTTGTCGTGGTCCCCGCAATGTATTTCCACTTGTCTTTGGAAACCAGTTAAAGTCTTGCGCACTTCTTCGGTATCTCAATTTCCAGAGGAGTACAGAGAGTTCCTAGACATTTTTGACAAGGTGCATGCCGGTACGTTGCCTCCTCACCGGTCTTACGATTGTGCCATAGACCTGCAACCCGAAGCCATTCCTCCTCTGGGCCGGGTATACCCTCTGTCTGTTGCAGAGAATTGTGATATGGAGGAGTATGTTGCCGGTGCTCTGTCGCGGGGGATCATCCGCAAATCCTGCTCTCCTGCAGGGGCTGGCTTCTTCTTTGTGAAGAAAAAGGGTGTCGAGTTAAGACCATGCATCGATTATAGGGGTCTTAATCGTCTTACCATTAAGAATGCTTACCCTATTCCGCTCATTACGGAACTCTTTGACCACCTCAAGGGAGCTACAGTCTTTACTAAACTTGATTTGAGAGGAGCGTACAATCTCGTTAGGATTAAGGAGGGCCACGAATGGAAAACAGCATTTAACACCAGGAGTGGGCATTATGAGTATCTTGTAATGCCCTTTGGCCTATTTAATGCTCCTGCTGTTTTTCAGTAATTTATTAATGATGTCCTATGAGATATGTTGCAACAGTGTGTTGTGGTGTACTTAGACGACATCCTCATACACTCACCCACACTTGAGGCTCATCTTTCTGATGTTACACAGGTTCTTCAGAGACTACGTGAGAACGGCCTATTTTGTAAACTCGAAAAATGTGAGTTCCATCAGACTCAAGTAACCTTCCTAGGTTATGTTATCTCCGTTGCAGGGTTCTCCATGGATCTTGTCAAGTTATCTGCAGTTCTGAAGTGGCCTCGCCCAGTTGGTCTTCGGTCTATTCAACGTTTTTTGGGGTTCGCCAATTAATATAGAAAGTTTATTAAAAACTTTTCTTCCTTGGTCAAACCTATCATAAACATGACCCGTAAAGAGAATTATCCACTCCATTGGTCACCTACTGCCATTAAGGCCTTTAATAGTCTTAAGACTGCCTTTGCTGCCGCTTTAGTTCTGGCTCATCCTAACCCTGTCCTGCCTTTTGTTCTTGAGGTCGATGCGTCTGAGACTGGAGTAGGTGCCCTCTTGTCTCAACGTCCTACGCCTGACGGTTCCTTGCATCCGTGTGGTTTCTTCTCTAAGAAATTGTCTCCAGCGGAGTGCAATTATGAAATTGGCGACAGGGAATTACTGGCCATAATTTTGGCACTCAAGGAATGGAGGCATCTTCTCGACGGTACTAGCGTGCCAGTGCTCATTCTTACTGACCACAAGAATTTAACTTATCTATCTGAAGCAAAACGTTTGTTGCCCCAACAGGCCAGATGGGCGCTATTTTTGTCTCGGTTTAATTATGTGGTCTCCTACCTGCCTGGTAGTAAGAATGTTAGGGCTGATGCCCTCTCTCGACAATTTTCGCCTCTGTCCAAGGAGGAGTCTGTACCTACTCCTGTTATACCTCCTGACCATATTTTGGCTACCATACGTACTAATTTGACTTCTCCCTTGGGGGAGGAGATCCTGGCTGCACAAACCAATGCACCTCCTGAGAAACCTAATGGTAAGTGTTGTGTTCCTGAGAATCTTCGAACTAAACTTTTGCACACTTACCACTATCTTAAAGCAGCAGGTCACCCAGGCAAGAACCAAATGATTTGGTCTATCACTCGACAATTCTGGTGGCCAAGTCTTCGTTCTGATGTTGCTGTGTATGTTGCCTTCTGCTCAGTTTGTGCACAGAATAAGACTCCTCAACGTCTTCCTGTGGGTCTTCTTAAACCTATTGCTAATGGTGAGCGTCCTTGGACACATCTTTCCATGGACTTCATTGTCGAGCTCCCTGTTTCCATTGGCAATACTGTTATCCTTATGGTGGTTGACCGTTTTTCTAAAATGTCACATTGCATTCCCTTGATGAAGCTGCCTACCGCTCAGGAGCTTGCTTCAATTTTTGCCCAGGAGGTCTTCCGTTTACATGGGTTACCAAAGGAGATAGTGTCGGACCGGGGTAGCCAGTTTGTCTCCATATTTTGGTTTTCCTTTTGTGCTCAAATGGGGATCCAGCTTTCCTTCTCCTCTGCATATCACCCTCAATCCAATGGGGCTGCGGAACGGTCTAATCAAGATCTGGAACAGTTCCTCCATTGCTATGTCTCAGATCACCACAATAATTGGTCTGAACTGTTACCTTGGGCAGAGTTTGCTCGTAATAGTACTATTAATGCTTCCTCCAAGTTATCCCCGTTCATGGCTAATTATGGCCTAGATTTAGAGTTCGGCGGTAGCCGTCAAAACCAGCGTTAGAGGCTCCTAACGCTGGTTTTGGCCGCCCGCTGGTATTTGGAGTCAGTGATTAAAGGGTCTAACGCTCACTTTTCAGCCGCGACTTTTCCATACCGCAGATCCCCCTACGCCATTTGCGTAGCCTATCTTTTCAATGGGATCTTCCTAACGCCGGTATTTAGAGTCGTTTCTGCAGTGAGCGTTAGAGCTCTAACGACAAGATTCCAGCCGCCTGAAAATAGCAGGAGTTAAGAGCTTTCTGGCTAACGCCGGTTTATAAAGCTCTTAACTACTGTACCCTAAAGTACACTAACACCCATAAACTACCTATGTACCCCTAAACCGAGGTCCCCCCACATCGCCGCCACTCGATTAAAATTTTTAACCCCTAATCTGCCGACCGCCACCTACGTTATACTTATGTACCCCTAATCTGCTGCCCCTAACACCGCCGACCCCTGTATTATATCTATTAACCCCTAACTTGCCCCCCACAACGTCGCCGCAAGCTACTTAAAATAATTAACCCCTAATCTTCCGACCGCAAATCGCCGCCACCTACGTTATCCCTATGTACCCCTAATCTGCTACCCCTAACATCGCCGACCCCTATGTTATATTTATTAACCCCTAATCTGCCCCCCTCAACGTCGCCGACACCTACCTACACTTATTAACCCCTAATCTGCCGAGCGGACCTGAGCGCTACTATAATAAAGTTATTAACCCCTAATCCGCCTCACTAACCCTATCATAAATAGTATTAACCCCTAATCTGCCCTCCCTAACATCGCCGACACCTACCTTCAATTATTAACCCCTAATCTGCCGACCGGAGCTCACCGCTATTCTAATAAATGTATTAACCCCTAAAGCTAAGTCTAACCCTAACACTAACACCCCCCTAAGTTAAATATAATTTTTATCTAACGAAATAAATTAACTCTTATTAAATAAATGATTCCTATTTAAAGCTAAATACTTACCTGTAAAATAAATCCTAATATAGCTACAATATAAATTATAATTATATTATAGCTATTTTAGGATTAATATTTATTTTACAGGCAACTTTGTAATTATTTTAACCAGGTACAATAGCTATTAAATAGTTAAGAACTATTTAATAGTTACCTAGTTAAAATAATAACAAATTTACCTGTAAAATAAATCCTAACCTAAGATATAATTAAACCTAACACTACCCTATCAATAAAATAATTAAATAAACTACCTACAATTACCTACAATTAACCTAACACTACACTATCAATAAATTAATTAAACACAATTGCTACAAATAAATACAATTAAATAAACTATCTAAAGTACAAAAAATAAAAAAGAACTAAGTTACAGAAAATAATAAAATATTTACAAACATAAGAAAAATATTACAACAATTTTAAACTAATTACACCTACTCTAAGCCCCCTAATAAAATAACAAAGCCCCCCAAAATAAAAAATTCCCTACCCTATTCTAAAATACAAATATTACAAGCTCTTTTACCTTACCAGCCCTGAACAGGGCCCTTTGCGGGGCATGCCCCAAGAATTTCAGCTCTTTTGCCTGTAAAAAAAAACATACAATACCCCCCCCCCAACATTACAACCCACCACCCACATACCCCTAATCTAACCCAAACCCCCCTTAAATAAACCTAACACTAATCCCCTGAAGATCTTCCTACCTTGTCTTCACCATACCAGGTTCACCGATCCGTCCTGGCTCCAAGATCTTCATCCAACCCAAGCGGGGGTTGGCGATCCATAATCCGGTGCTCCAAAGTCTTCCTCCTATCCGGCAAGAAGAGGACATCCGGACCGGCAAACATCTTCTCCAAGCGGCATCTTCTATCTTCTTCCATCCGATGACGACCGGCTCCATCTTGAAGACCTCCAGCGCGGATCCATCCTCTTCTTCCGACGACTAGACGACGAATGACGGTTCCTTTAAGGGACGTCATCCAAGATGGCGTCCCTCGAATTCCGATTGGCTGATAGGATTCTATCAGCCAATCGGAATTAAGGTAGGAATTTTCTGATTGGCTGATGGAATCAGCCAATCAGAATATAGTTCAATCCGATTGGCTGATCCAATCAGCCAATCAGATTGAGCTCGCATTCTATTGGCTGATCGGAACAGCCAATAGAATGCGAGCTCAATCTGATTGGCTGATTGGATCAGCCAATCGGATTGAACTATATTCTGATTGGCTGATTCCATCAGCCAATCAGAAAATTCCTACCTTAATTCCGATTGGCTGATAGAATCCTATCAGCCAATCGGAATTCGAGGGACGCCATCTTGGATGACGTCCCTTAAAGGAACCGTCATTCGTCGTCTAGTCGTCGGAAGAAGAGGATGGATCCGCGCTGGAGGTCTTCAAGATGGAGCCGGTCGTCATCGGATGGAAGAAGATAGAAGATGCCGCTTGGAGAAGATGTTTGCCGGTCCGGATGTCCTCTTCTTGCCGGATAGGAGGAAGACTTTGGAGCACCGGATTATGGATCGCCAACCCCCGCTTGGGTTGGATGAAGATCTTGGAGCCAGGACGGATCGGTGAACCTGGTATGGTGAAGACAAGGTAGGAAGATCTTCAGGGGATTAGTGTTAGGTTTATTTAAGGGGGGTTTGGGTTAGATTAGGGGTATGTGGGTGGTGGGTTGTAATGTTGGGGGGGGGTATTGTATGTTTTTTTTTACAGGCAAAAGAGCTGAAATTCTTGGGGCATGCCCCGCAAAGGGCCCTGTTCAGGGCTGGTAAGGTAAAAGAGCTTGTAATATTTGTATTTTAGAATAGGGTAGGGAATTTTTTATTTTGGGGGGCTTTGTTATTTTATTAGGGGGCTTAGAGTAGGTGTAATTAGTTTAAAATTGTTGTAATATTTTTCTTATGTTTGTAAATATTTTATTATTTTCTGTAACTTAGTTCTTTTTTATTTTTTGTACTTTAGATAGTTTATTTAATTGTATTTATTTGTAGCAATTGTGTTTAATTAATTTATTGATAGTGTAGTGTTAGGTTAATTGTAGGTAATTGTAGGTAGTTTATTTAATTATTTTATTGATAGGGTAGTGTTAGGTTTAATTATATCTTAGGTTAGGATTTATTTTACAGGTAAATTTGTTATTATTTTAACTAGGTAACTATTAAATAGTTCTTAACTATTTAATAGCTATTGTACCTGGTTAAAATAATTACAAAGTTGCCTGTAAAATAAATATTAATCCTAAAATAGCTATAATATAATTATAATTTATATTGTAGCTATATTAGGATTTATTTTACAGGTAAGTATTTAGCTTTAAATAGGAATCATTTATTTAATAAGAGTTAATTTATTTCGTTAGATAAAAATTATATTTAACTTAGGGGGGTGTTAGTGTTAGGGTTAGACTTAGCTTTAGGGGTTAATACATTTATTAGAATAGCGGTGAGCTCCGGTCGGCAGATTAGGGGTTAATAATTGAAGGTAGGTGTCGGCGATGTTAGGGAGGGCAGATTAGGGGTTAATACTATTTATGATAGGGTTAGTGAGGCGGATTAGGGGTTAATAACTTTATTATAGTAGCGCTCAGGTCCGCTCGGCAGATTAGGGGTTAATAAGTGTAGGCAGGTGTCGGCGACGTTGTGGGGGGCAGATTAGGGGTTAATAAATATAACATAGGGGTCGGCGATGTTAGGGCAGCAGATTAGGGGTACATAGGGATAACGTAGGTGGCGGCGGTTTACGGAGTGGCAGATTAGGGGTTAAAAGTGTAATGCAGGGGTCAGCGATAGCGGGGGCGGCAGATTAGGGGTTAATAAGTGTAAGGTTAGGGGTGTTTAGACTCGGGGTACATGTTAGAGTGTTAGGTGCAGACGTAGGAAGTGTTTCCCCATAGGAAACAATGGGGCTGCGTTAAGAGCTGAACGCTGCTTTTTTGCAGGTGTTAGGTTTTTTTTCAGCTCAAACTGCCCCATTGTTTCCTATGGGAGAATCGTGCACGAGCACGTTTTTGATGCCGGCCGCGTCCGTAAGCAACTCTGGTATCGAGAGTTGCATTTGCGGTAAATATGCTCTACGCTCCTTTTTTGGAGCCTAACGCAGCATTTGTTTGAACTCTCGATACCAGAGTTAAATTTATGGTGCGGCCAGAAAAAAACCCGCGGAGCGTTAACAGCCCTTTTACCGCCGAACTCCAAATCTAGGCCCCAGGGTTTTAACCATCCTTGTTGCCCAATTCATTCATGTCTCAGGGTATTCCAGCTTTGGAGGAGCATCTCCGGCAACTCCGTTCCACGTGAGTGCAGATTCAGGATTGCCTTCATCGTTCTATGCAGCGACAAATGTTCCAGGTTGATCGTAGGCGTCTGCTGCCGCCTTCCTACCAGGTTGGTGAGAGAGTTTGGCTGTCCTCCCGCAACTTGAATCTTCGTGTGCCTTCCAATAAATTGGCTCCCGTTATGTTGGTCCTTTTCGAATACTCCGACGGGCTAATCCTGTGGCCTACGCTCTTGACTTTCCTCCTGCTATGCGCATCTCCAATGTTTTTCATGTCTCCCTCTTGAAACCATTGGTTTGTAATCGGTTTACCACTATGTTGCCTCGTCCCCGTCCTATCTTTTTTGACAACCATGAGGAGTATGAGGTCAGCAGCATTATTGACTCTCGTATGTCCAGGGGCCATGTACAGTATTTGGTTCACTGGAGGGGCTACGGTCCGGAGGAGCGTTCTTGGGTTCCCTCTTCTGATGTTCATGCTCCCGCCCTCCTCCGTGCCTTCCATGCCCGTTTCCCCAATAAGCCTTTTGTCCTTCCGCGGGGGAGGGGTCGTTGAGGGGAGGGTACTGTCAGGGTTTTTTCCCTGTCTTGTTTGCCATGTGCTGCTGGCAGCCATTTTACTCACCTCTCTTGCTGACTATGGTGCATTGTGGGGGATGCTGCTCATTTCCTGCACTTCCTTTTATGGCCAGACTGGTGTGCATCATCCGTGTGAGACAGGATGCAGTCTCAGAATTGTGATGTCATCACTTATTATTTAAAGGGCTTCTGTTCAGTATGCTTTGCCTTTGCGTTGTCTCAGACCTGTTTGTGAGAGTTCCTGTGTATTACCTGGCTGCCTGACGTCCTTCCTGGTTCCTGATCCCTGGCTTGTTCCTGACTCTGCTGTTTTCCTTGTTCCTGATTCCGGCTCGTCTGACTATTCGCTTTGGCTCTTGACTCGGCTCGTCTGACTACCAGCTCTGGTTTTGACTCCTGGCTTGTTATTTGACTTGTGGTCTTTTTATTATTTTTTGCTATTAATAAAGGTGTGATTATTTTTGCACTTCTCGTCTCAGTCTGATTCCTGGCACCCTGACAGAGTGATAGCCCAGGGGGTATTGATGCCATGTTTGATCGGCCCTTGTCCTCCCCCGTGGTACTCCTCTCCCTCAATTTTCATTTCAGGATACCATGGAGTGTCAAAGTGCGTTTGTAGCCATGCAGCACGGTCCAGGTGGTTGTGGCGATGAGGAGCAGAGCCGTGAGTAGCCATCAACTTCCTCCGGTCCCCTGTCTGTGCAGCATCCTCTGGAAACTGGTAAGTCAAATTTGTCTTCCGGGCATAGGGGTTTTAGCTCATCTTCTGATGATTCTGGGTCTGAAAGTGATAGATCGCTGGGGTTGGAGGCCAAGGGTCAGAAGAGAATGTATAGGATGATGAAATAGTTAGTTGAGGAAAGAAAGCCCATGGGTCTTACACCTGGTTTGTCCCACATGGAGCCCAGTGTTCTGTTGCCGACACCTCCCACGCTAGCGGGGGTTGCTAGCCCTGAGGCGACAACTAGACATAAGGTGGCTACGTATGGGAACACGCATCCGTGGCCCTCATTCAGCCTTCATGAGCATCTCAAATCCAAAATGGTTAGACGGATTCAGGAAGGTATATATGTCCACATGTTCAAACTCTCTACCGAAGCCTATCACCAGAAAGAAATGGCGGAGGACGGTACGGGCCCCAAAAAAAGTTCAAAGGGCCTGATTCGTTTGACGAGTGGCGTAAATGTTTTCGGGTGTATGCCTCGTGCTATATCACTAAATTTCCCGATCAGGCATTGGATATTCTCAAATATCAGGATGCCATTGAAACCGTTTATGAACGGTATAGGGGGGGGGCGTGGCGTGACTATGACATGGCGTTTCGGTGGAAGATTGGTAACCCTCTCCTGTCATAGACTTGCGTCTATGGGCGCAGTTGGGGCCTGAAAAGCAGGTCATACCTAGGCAGGTGCCCACAGGACCTTCAATCAAGCCCCTCAGCGTTCTCGATGGTGTCCCACAGGGTTTGCTGGCGATTCCAGGATTAAGCTCTGCACCAAGGGTACAGTGTGCACGTTCCGCCATGCTTGTAAGCACTGCGGGGGTGGCCACTCTGGTTCTGAGTGCACCAGATCCCAGGAAGCCGGTCACTCTCAGGAGTGGCCCGGTTCTGGTTCCAAGCCTTTCGTTGCTGGAAAGGGCGGCCACCCCACTGAGGGTAGCCGTAATTGAGAAATGGTTGCTGCTTTATCCTGATCGGGGGGGGGCGATTTACTTGCCGCCAGTCTCCGATGGGGATTTACTATCCCCATCAGCTCAGCAGTTGTGGGTTCCTCTGTTCGTAGGAATCTGAAATCAGCATATCAATTTCCAAGCGTTGTGAGGGAGAAACTGGGCAAGGAGATAGCTTTGGGCCACCTGGCTGGCCCATTTGGGGCGATTCCGATTCCGGGATTAGGGGTCGTTCCAAAGAAGGAGCCGGGTAAGTTTAGGCTCATTCAGCACCTTTCCTTTCCAAAGGGGCGGTCGGTTAACGATGCAATTTCTCCCGAACTTAGTTTGGTTCATTACCAGTCCTTTGACGATGTGCTTACGCTGGTCCGAAGGGCAGGGGCTCTTTTGGCAAAACTGGATGTGGAATCTGTGTTTCGGCTCCTTTCCATGCACCCCTCCTCCTTTCGCCTCATGGGGTGTTGGTTTGAGGGAAAGTATTTCGTAGTCAAATGCTTCCCTATGGGTTGCTCCATCTAATGTGCCTATTTTGAAGCTTTTTGTAGTTTCTAGCACTGGGCCATCGCGGCGGTTGCTGGTTTCGATGGCTTGGCACACTAACTGGAAGGTAGATGAAGGTCACTAGATTCCTGCTGGCCAGATTGGGCATCCCTTTGGCGGAGGACAAGACCCAGGGTCCTTGTACATGCTTTATTTTTCTGGGCATAGACATCGACTCGGCAGCAATGCAATGTCGCTTGCCGCAAGTAAAAATTGCCCGCATGCTGGGGGCTGTCAGGTCCATGAAATCGGAGCCTTACAGGTCCATAAAGAATTTTGCCGGCAGGATTATTCCTATAGGTAGAATATTCCTTTGACAGCTTGAACGGCAGTTATGTGGCGAGCGGTCCCAAACGCGTAGGTTTCACATGTCAGCTGAAATGGTAGATGACCTTGCAGATTACCGGCCGACGAGGGCTCAGCTTGTTGCCCAGTCAGGCTCCTTAGGACCTACATGGACGTGCGTCCGGAGGGTCCGTCACAGTTCTTTGTTCATGGGGACAGTTCCCCGTTGACAAGATTCCAATTCAGGAGAGTCCTGAACTGGGCAGCATCGAGAGTGGGCCTTGACCCGAGGGTCATTGCTCCTCACTCATTAAGGGTTGGAGCGGCTACCACCTCCGCAGGTTTGGGTTGGTCTGCTGACCACATTAGATCACTGGGGAGATGGAGGTCTAAGAGATACCTGTTGTACGTTAGGCCATTAATTGTGTGAATGTTTTGTTTTAATTTGCGATATTCCCTGTTAACTGTTGTTTCTTTGCAGGGCCGAGGGACGATCCATTGAGAGTGTGGATCATGGGTCACTCCTACATCCATTGAGTGGAGCTGAGAGCGATCGCGAGACCTGATGGGCGCTAGCTGGGATTACCTTCTTCTAGGGTCACCATTAGATGGCTAGGGCGTAGGGGTCTGACTTGGCAGAGTCTGCCTGAATTATTGCTTGGGGCGTTGCACAGGTGGGAGAAACCCCACGTTTTGATCATTCACGCCAGGGGGAATGATATGGGGCTCTTGCCATGCAAGCAGCTCAGTGCAGTGATCCAGTCGGATCTGCACACTTTTCAGACATGGGTTCCTGATGCAAGGTTAGGGTGGTCCAATATTATCCCTAGAATAGAGTGGCGCCATATGCAGTCCCACAGGGCGGCCTTTCAGGTCCGTAAGAAACTGAATAGGGAAGTTAGGATTTTCCTGACCCAGTTAGGAGGTTTTGTTGTGGAACATGGGAACATCACAACGGCTGAGAGGAGCCTCTACAGGAGGGGCGGTGTGCATCTCTCTGAGAGGGGCATTGACCTGTTCCTGTGTAATTTGAGGCGTGCTATTTTGTTACATCTATGAGGGTGGCGGCAAGAGCTGTACCTGTTGGGCTGTCTCTTGTGGCGGTTGGCCCGTGCCCCGGTTTGCCATCAGAGGTAGAGTGACGGCTGCCCAGGGGGAGTGTAGTCTCCACAGGCGCGTGGTTGGGGTCCCTCCCCCATTCTGTCGATGCTAAGAACTCCCTAAGCCTTCTGCGTGCAGCTAAACTCCGCTTGTGTAGGCATTCACGGGCGCGGCCCATCTTTCTAGCAGGGGGTTGCTTACTCTCCTAGCTAGATTGCCGCCACCTGGTATAGGTTTGCCTTGTTGCTTCCAGCCGGTTCTCTTGTTCCATAATAAACGTGACCCATGGGTCTTTTCCCACACATTCACCTAGATTTAGAGTTTTGCGGCCAAAGGTGTGCATTAGCTACGCGTGTTTTTTTCCCCCCGCACCTTTTAAATAACGCTGGTATTTAGAGTTCTCTGAAGAGCTACATTAGGCTCCAAAAAGGGAGCGTAGAGCATAATTTACCGCCACTTCAACTCTCAATACCAGCGTTGCTTACGGTAGCGACCAGCTTGAAAAACGTACTCGTGCACGATTTCCCCATAGGAAACAATGGGGAAGTTTGAGCTGAAAAAAAAACTAACACCTGCAAAAAAGCAGCGTTCAGCTCCTAACGCAGCCCCATTGTTTCCTATGGGGAAACACTTCCTAAGTCTGCACCTAACACCCTAACATGAACCCCGATTCTAAACACCCCTAACCTTAAACTTATTAACCCCTAATCTGCCGCCCCCGCTATCGCTGACCCCTGCATATTATTATTAACCCCTAATCTTCCGCTCCGGACACCGCCGCAACCTATGTTATCCCTATGAACCCCTAATCTGCTGCCCCTAACACCGCCGACCCCTATATTATATTTATTAACCCATAATCTGCCCCCCCAATGTCGCCGACACCTACCTACACTTATTAACCCCTAATCTGCCGACCGGACCTCGCCGCTACTCTAATAAATGTATTAACCCCTAAAGCTAAGTCTAACCCTAACACCCCCCTAACTTAAATATAATTTAAATCTAACAAAATAAATTATTTCTTATTAAATAAATTAATCCTATTTAAAGCTAAATACTTACCTGTAAAATAAACCCTAATATAGCTACAATATAACAAATAATTATATTGTAGCTATTTTAGGATTTATATTTATTTTACAGGCAACTTTGTATTTATTTTAACTAGGTACAATAGCTATTAAATAGTTATTTACTATTTAATAGCTACCTAGTTAAAATAATTACAAAATTACCTGTAAAATAAATCCTAACCTAAGTTACAATTAAACCTAACACTACACTATCAATAAATTAATTAACTAAACTAACTACAATTACCTACAATTAAATCAACTAAACTAAATTACAAAAAAACAAACACTAAATTACAAAAAATAAAAAAAGATTACAAGAATTTTAAACTAATTACACCTACTCTAAGCCCCCTAAAAAAATAACAAAGCCCCCCAAAATAAAAAAATGCCCTACCCTATTCTAAAATAAAAAGTTAACAGCTCTATTACCTTACCAGCCCTTAAAAGGGCTTTTTGCAGGGCATGACCCAAAGAAATCAGCTCTTTTGCCTGTAAAAAAAAAAACATACAATACCCCCCCACCAACATTACAACCCACCACCCACATACCCCTAATCTAACCCACTCAAACCCCCCTTAAAAAACCTAACACTAAGCCCCTGAAGATCTCCCTACCTTGTATTCACCCAGCCGGGTATCACCGATCTGTCCAGAAGAGGGTCCGAAGTCTTCATCCTATCCGGCAAGAAGATGTCCTCCAGAGGGTCCGAAGTCTTCATCCTATCCGGCAAGAAGATGTCCTCCAGAGGGTCCAAAGACTTCATCCAGGCGGCATCTTCTATCTTCTTCCATCCGGAGCGGAGCGGGTCCATCTTGAAGCAGCCGGCGCGGATCCAACCTCTTCTAACAACGTCCTAAGTCCTAATGAAGGTTTCTTTAAATGACGTCATCCAAGATGGCGTCCCTCGAATTCCGATTGGCTGATAGGATGCTATCAGCCAATCGGAATTAAGGTAGGAAAAATCTGATTGGCTGATTGAATCAGCCAATCAGATTCAAGTTCAATCGGATTGGCTGATCCAATCAGCCAATCAGATTGAGCTTGCATTCTATTGGCTGATCGGAACTGTTAGCTTTTTATTTTAAAATAGGGTAGGGCATTTTTATATTTTGTTGTGCTTTGTTATTTTTTTAGGGGGCTTAGAGTAGGTGTAATTAGTTTAAAATTCTTGTAATCTTTTTTTATTTTTTGTAATTTAGTGGGGGTTTTTTGTAGTTTAGTTGATTTAATTGTAGGTAATTGTAGTTAGTTTAGTTAATTAATTTATTGATAGTGTAGTGTTAGGTTTAATTGTAACTTAGGTTAGGATTTATTTTACAGGTAATTTTGTAATTATTTTAACTAGGTAGCTATTAAATAGTAAATAACTATTTAATAGCTATTGTACCTAGTTAAAATAAATAAAAAGTTGCCTGTAAAATAAATATAAATCCTAAAATAGCTACAATATAAGTATTTAGCTTTAAATAGGATTAATTTATTTAATAAGAAATAATTTATTTTGTTGGATTTAAATTATATTTATGTTAGGGGGGTGTTAGGGTTAGACTTAGCTTTAGGGGTTAATACATTTATTAGAGTAGCGGCGAGGTCCGGTCGGCAGATTAGGGGCTAATAAGTGTAGGTAGGTGTCGGCGACGTTGGGGGGGCAGATTAGGGGTTAATAAATATAATATAGGGGTCGGCGATGTTAGGGGCAGCAGATTAGGGGTACATAGGGATAATGTATGTGGCGGCGGTGTGCGGTCGGCAGATTAGGGGTTAAAAAAATGTATTAGAGTGGTGGCGATGTGGGAGGACCTCGGTTTAGGGGTACATAGGTAGTTTATAGGTGTTAGTGTACTTTAGAGCACAGTAGTTAAGAGCTTTATAAACCGGCGTTAGCCCATAAAGCTCTTAACTCCTGACTTTTTTCTGCGGCTGGAGTTTTGTCGTTAGAGTTCTAACGCTCACTTCAGCCAAGACTCTAAATACCAGCGTTAGGAAGATCCCATTGAAAAGATAGGATACGCAAGTGGCGTAAGGGGATCTGCGGTATAGAAAAGTACCAGCGGGCGGCCAAAACCATTGTTAGGACCCCTTAACTCTGGTTTTGACGGCTAACGCAGAACTCTAAATCTAGGCGTCTATGTTTTGTGTTTATTTATACGTCATAAGTATATAAGTTATTATTGTTATTGTTCCGTCAGTTCTGTGACTGTTATGTTATAATACAGCAAGCCAGGAGGATAGGGCATTTAATTACTTAAGACAGTGGAGGGCAGAATAGCCCATAACAAACATAAGAATTAAGGCCATTAGGAGTGTGCTGCTGTGAAGTGGCAACAATGTTGCATTACAGTAGTGTGGGTGGGGATTTAGCTTACCTATAAGAAGCTAGGTTACAGGCCCCAGACCCTCTTTCCAGCTCGTCTTCACAGCTTCCCTCCCTACCTTTAATCTGGTAAGGCGGCAATCTTTAGGCTGAGCATCACTATGGTGTTTTCAGCAGAGGGTCTGAGGCAGGATGAGGGCTACGCGGCTCGTTTCCTTAAGTCCAAGGGCGGTAGTTTTTGACTCCCCGGGTAGTGGCATGCACACGCGCCTAGTCACACCTGGTCCTACTGGTTCGGCGTTCTACACCCTGGTTGGGCTGCTGGCCCGCGCCCCGGTTTGCCATCAGAGGTAGAGTGACGGCTGCCCAGGGCAGGGGGTAGTCTCCGCAGGCACGCGTCTGGGGTCCCTCCCCCATTGTGACGATGCTGAGAACTCCCTAAGCCTTCTGCGTGTAGCTAAGCTCTGCTTGTGTAGGCATTCACGGGCGCGGCCCATCTTCCTAGGAGGGGGTTGCTTACTCTCCTAGCTAGATTGCCGCCACCTGGTATAGGTTTGCCTTGTTGCTTCCAGCCGGTTCTCTTGTTCCATAATAAACGTGACCCACGGGTCTTTTCCCACACTCTGTGTTTTGTGTTTATTTATAAGTCATAAGTATATAAGTTATTATTGTTATTGTTCAGTCAGTTCTATGACTATTATGTTATAATACAGCAACTTAGGAGGATAGGGCATTTAATTACTTAAGCAACATACTGGTACACACACAGATACAGTGACACACAGGTACATACTGACACGCACACACAGCAACGTACTGGTACACACACAGATACAGTGATGTACAGATACATACTGACACGCACACACAGCAACGTACTGGTACACACACAGATACAATGACACACAGCTACATACTGACACGCACACACAGCGACATACTGGTACACACACAGATACAGTGACACACAGCTACATACTGACACGCACACACAGCGACATAGTGGTACACACACATACATACTGACACGCACACACAGCAACATACTGGTACACACACATACATACTGACACGCACACACAGCAACATACTGGTACACACACATACATACTAACACGCACACACAGCAACATACTGGTACACACACAGATACAGTGACACACAGCTACACACTGACATGCACACACAGCAACATATTGGTACACACACATACATACTGGTACACAGTCACACATACATACTGACACGCACACACAGCAATATACTGGTACACACACATACATACTGACACGCACACACAGCAACATACTGGTACACACACATACATACTGACACGCACACACAGCAACATACTGGTACACACACATACATACTAACACGCACACACAGCAACATACTGGTACACGCACAGATACAGTGACACACAGCTACATACTGACATGCACACACAGCAACATATTGGTACACACACATACATACTGACACGCACACACAGCAACATACTGGTACACACACAGATACAGTGACCAGGGCCGGACTGGGAAATCAGACCGGCCCTGGAAATTTGTATAGACCGGCCCTGCCACGCCCCCTCCAGCCACGCCCCCCTCCAGCAAGAATTATAAAACAAAATACAGAGTTCTAATTATCTTTATGGCAAAAAAAAATTTGACTATCAACATTAAAAAAATATATTTTTATAATATTATATATCTCCAGTTTTTTGTTATGGCAAACCCAGTGATATTAACTTTAAATATCTAATCTCCAGTTTTTTGTTATGGCAAACCCAGTGATATTAACTTTAAATATCTAAAATTAGTTATCTAATTTTAAGGGTAATGTTAAACACATATATTTTAACTTTTATACAAAACAATGAACTGTTGTTAAATATGATATAAACTCAAATTCTGTATTTTGTTACTAATCTATTTACCATATGAATTTATTAATTTGGGGGTGTATTACGCAACTCTTTTGTTTGAAAACAAAAACTAAATATAGCCTCTATTGATGATAAACTAAACAATGCCCATCACACTACCTTCATTCTGACCCCACTTGGCTACATATATACTACCACTGGCTCTGGCTGTGTCCCTTCTCATTTGTTTGCCCCTAAAATAAACAGTAGTAAGTATATTATCCTGACCCTGACTGACATTGTAAGGGGGATCTTTTGCCTTAGATAATGCACAGTGTCAGTTGCACATTTGCACAGACAGACTAGTAACCAGTAAATAATATAATACACATTAATTATCATTTATAAACAAGCTTAGTGACGTGGACTCAGCTGGTTATGGTTTAGGTCAATTTGGGAAAATTATTAAATGTGAAAAAAACCAGTGCGCCAAATACCTGTGTATAAAAAGTAAAAATATCAACATATAGTGCAATATTATAGTGAATATTGAAAGTACATCAGCCTACAAACAAAACAAATGGCTATACCCTTAAAAATAGGGACTCTACACTACTAGGAAAACCAGGTTTCTATAAATGTAATCGTGCACACTGTGGCCTATGTGCTTTCACAAATCCAAATAGAATTGAATTTAGTTCATTTATCACAAAAGAAAAATTTAACATTAATTCACATTTTACGTGTGATTCTCCCTTTGTTGTCTACCTCTTAGAATGTGTATGTGGGCTCCAATACGTGGGGAGGACCTCCAGGCCCCTAAAAAAGAGGTGGGGGGAACACAAAAGAAACATAGAAAACAATATCAAAAACCATAGTATTCCCAAACATGCCAGTCTTTGCCACTCTTCACCTACTGATTGTTTTTCTATATTCCCATTAGAACAGATCCTACCCAAGTGGGGCAGGAACAGGTTTTTACATTTGAGACAAAGGGAGACCTTTTGGATTTGGAAACTCAAAAGTCTGTCCCCTGGTGGTCTCAATGCCAATATCGATATGGCAGCTTTTAACTAGTTTTTTAATATATTTTTTAACATATATTTTGCTGATGGTATCTTTATGATGACTTCTACCACCATTGCCTTATGTGAGAATTAATATAGATACAACATTATTGGCGATGGATTGATATAACGTATTCCATGTTTGATGCCTTATGGGTTGTGGTTTCAGCCATACTCATGTGATATGAGACGTTATAGGTGCATATATGCATGTATAGCTAGATATTATATTTGCATATTACATATGCAAATATAATATAGATATAACATGATTGTTATATCTATATAGATAGGGATAGATATATCGTTCATGTGGGGTGCCTTATGGGTTGTGGTTTCAGCCATACTCATGAGATACGAGACGTGCATAGGTACATATATGCATGTATAGCTAGATAAAATATTTGCATACCATTTATAAATATGTTTTACTAGTAGATTTTATCTGCACCTTATATTTATTTATTCAGTTTCATAATTTATTGTTGTGTACACCTTCGCATTTATTTACGTTCTATGCCATAGAAATCTTTAACTTTAGGTCTCTCATATGAGGCTAATATTTACTGTATTGTGATGTATTATCCTGCAAATATTATATTTGTTATCCGGATTGATAGATATTTTAGTTTTACCTGTTTTATGTTTATTTTTAGTGTGCGCGATTGGTGTCACCACTTAGAGTCTCCCATTGATAAAAACATATACATATATTTTTTACATTCTCGAATTGATACTACTTATATGGACATAGACTTATTTCTTCTATGCGTATTTTATATACCCCTTATAAAAGTGCATGTGCAACTTTATCCTGCACGATTTTGCATATATGATACGAGTGGCAGTTTTTTACTCATGCTGTGCACATCGCATAGAGGCTTGTAAAGTATTCCCTCTAACATTGGACAATGACAACCAATGGTAGCTCTTGTAGTGGTCACACCTCCACGCATGCGCTGTTCACTTTAGAAGACGCCGAAAACTCGGCAATAAAAGTTCGTGGTTTTAATCATTTTGTATATTGCACCTGAGGAAACGGTCAGGAAAGACCGAGAAACGTTGTGTTGCTATACTTCAAATAAAGTCTGTTTGTTTTTACTAGACTTTTGCCACGAACCATCATCTTTTTCAATCATACTATCTACAATTTTATTCAACATTTGGATTCATTTTGATACATTGTTTCCAAGAGTGTATCTACTTTTACTGGTGTATCCATTAACACCAGTGAACGATCCGGCTTGGCGCTGAGCTTGTGGCTAGTCACTGCATGCTGTTAGCCTGTCGCCGCTCCCACGCTTCAGAGTTGCTCTGACATCCATCAGTGTGAGTTAGCTGGACGACTCCCAACAGTCCAGAAGGCATTTGTGACACTTCTCAAGTGTCATACAGCTTGTAAGTACGGTCTTACTTGTACATTTGGCGTGTTTGAATCATCTGATTGTGCACCATGGTGGCGCCTTCTTTTTTTATCTTTCACATCTACAGATCATAACATCTTGGGACACCAACAAGAATTTCGAAGAAGCAGCCTGCCATCTGTTCCAGACATTTGAATCTGGATTATGGACTAGACGAACTGTCCAATATCACATTTCCACCATCTACTAGATTGGTTTGATTGGGACTTTTTTTCACTCTGTATATATATTTTGTAATATTTACCCCTGTATACACATATAGGGGTATTTCACTATAATATTGCACTATATGTTGATATTTTTACTTTTTATACACAGGTATTTGGCGCACTGGTTTTTTTTTTCACATTTAATAATCTTCATGTTCTTTGGGTATGACCAGTTAGCGACTACTTATAATATATCACTATACCGGCCACTATATATGTGGTTATACGGTAGCTAAACCTTTCGATATCGCACTATTTTGTACACATATATATATTATTTTTATTTTTGTGTGCACATTTGCACACCTTCACATTAATCAGAACAGTGGTTCATATATCCTGTTTGTAACTACTGCACTGCTATACATACTGTATATATATATATACATCATGCACCACATGTGATTTCATTTATTATTGTTTTTTTTTTATTATTATTGTATCACATTACAACTTTTACACACTATAATCATATAACTGGGTTACCAGTTTATTGTGCAACATATTTGCTCTAGAAATTTTCATTTTTTAACACATTCACTATGCAAAACAGAGACCAAAGACTTAAACATAGGGAAGCCCTGAGTAACCATGAGAACATACAAGATATGTCAGATGAAATCATAGATGATCTCTCCATGGTACAATTATTCCACAAATTAGAAGATGCCTTAAAAAATGAACACAGACATTGGTGGGATATAGATACACTCAAAAAGTATAAAGAGAGAGGTCAGATCCCTAGAGGTCTCAGAATTTTAAAATTATGTTCCTTCAAACAAGATGTAGAGTTGACTGAAAAATGGCAGGCTACTCTGACAGACTGTTCACTAAAACTCATAGATTTACTAATTGAGTTTAGAACAACTCTTTTGAACAAAACAGAGTCTGATATTGAGGAGATTCAGAATATTTTAATCAAACATGAATCTAATTCTGATTACACTAAATACATAAAAGAAGTACAAGAAAAATCAGATACATTCCAAAAGAAAATTATACACACCAAAATCAAAAAACTAGCTAGAGATGAGAAAGATTATCTGGAAGGCAAAGTATATGATTTTCAAAAGGGAACTCTAGAAAGTGAACACAATAGTGGTTCACTGGAAATTGATACACCCCAGGAGAAACCATGGGTAAAAGTTAATTACAAGAAACCCAGAGATAAAAAGAAAAATTTGAGTTTTAGGAACCCAAATAATACCTCATTTAATTCTAACCATAGAGAATATGGTCAACCCTCAACCTCTAACTGGGAAAGAGAGGATTTTAACAACAGTCCACACACATATAGATATAACCAGTATCAAAATAATAATCAACAACATTATAGGGAGGAAGAGATAGAATACAATAACCGTGGTTTTCAAAACAGGTACCATGGGAATAATTCTAGAGTCCAACCAAATGAAACTAATTACAACAATAGCTATCAAAGATATGAAAACAGACAGATTAATAAATCTCAGGTTTTTCAGTACGAACAAAAACAGATGTACACCCCGCCACACCTCAGACATGCACCAATCAGATTAAAACAATTAGAAAGGGCCCAAGAGGGAGAAAAAATGGCTACCACTACACCAAGAAAAAGATCTTACGCCAACGTGGCAGCAGAGGGAGAGGCAAGACTTCCAAAAAAGAGAAACTTAAACGCATGAGTAAAAATATATATAATTTATCCAATCATGTTCTTTCCAACGAAGAAATTTGTGTTTTAAATAGGGGCTTATCGTTCTGTCCATCAAACCAACACAATTTATTTGACTTGTTTGTTGATTTGAACAAGTTTGTTCGCAAACTATCTTTGCAGCGTTATTTTTGTGAAAAGAAACTAAAAGATTCAGGCCATAGACCAATTTTAACTAATGACATGAGTGAACGTCCTTCCACGGACATTATATATTTTGATCCAGATACTCTTTGTGCTGATCTTTTTGAAGATTGCATACATTCAAATCTAACGCCTAAATCTAATTTTAACCCACCTAATGCAGGTTTAAATATTGAACTATTTCAAAAACTAGTATTGGAAGATTTTGGCAAACTACCAAGAGCTAGAACCAAAGATTCCAATTTGAATATATATGAAGGCAAGGCCCTATCCAGACTAGCTTCTAATAATAACATAATAATCAGAGAAGCGGATAAGGGTGGAGGAATTATCATACAGAATCGTGTAGACTACATAAGAGAAGCCGATAGGATTCTGTATGATAAACAGTATTACAAAATCCTTACTTTCAATCCCACTAATAAATTTCTGGCCAGTCTGGTCAAAATGGTTGACCGTGGCTGGTTAGAAGGTATTTTAACTAAAAAAGAAAGGGATTTTTTAATCCCTACGAACCCGAGTCTGGCTTATTATTATCATCTCCCGAAAATCCACAAAAATTTGGTGGATCCTCCCGGGAGGCCTATCATTTCGGGTATTGGCAATCTCACATGTAGTCTATCCGAATATGTGGATCAATTCCTAAAAAAATCAGTAGTCACTCTAACTTCATATATTCAAGACACTCCGGATCTCATTTATAAGATATCTAAAATTAAGAAGGAAAATAGGAAACTTTTATGGCTTACTTGTGATGTCTCGGCTTTGTATTCAAATATAGCCCATGATTTAGGCATTAATGCCATTGAATACTACTTAAAACAAGACATGTATATGCCAGAGAAACAAAGGAAATTTCTTTTGGAATGTATCCTATTTGTCCTCAAGAATAACTATTTTGTCTATCAAGAAAAATTCTTTTTGCAGATCAAGGGAACGGCCATGGGGACCAGATTCGCCCCGAGTTTTGCCAATTTATTCATGGGCATGTTTGAGGACAGATACATCTATTCCTCAGACTCGGTGGCGAATCTGGTCTTCTATGGCCGTTTCATTGATGACCTCCTGTTTATTTGGGAAGGCAGCACTATAGAAGCCCAAAATTTTGTTGACAAATTAAATGATAACGATATGGGGCTGCAGTTTTCATCCAAAATGGATGAAACAAGTATAGACTTTTTGGATTTGATATTAGAATGGGACAATCTGGGCAACATCACTACCAAAACTTTTTTCAAACCAGTGGATGCTAACAGCTATCTTAATTTTAAAAGCAACCACCACCTACCGTGGAAAAAGAATATACCATACAATCAGTTCTGTAGGTTGCGCAGAAACTGCACTGATTTGAAAACTTTCGACATACAGGCTAACCTTCTAAAAGAAAGATTTTTGGAAAAGAATTTTCCGAGTAGTCTAATTGAGACCAGCTTCCTTGAGGCCAGAGGGAAATGTAGGGAAGATTTTTTCTTTAAATACACAAGGGACAACCATGTGACCGATAAAGAAGATAAGTCTAAAAATACTGGGGTTAGATTTGTAACACAATTTAACAACAACCACAAAAAGATCAAAGGCATTTTAGAAAAATATTGGTATATCCTAGAGAATGATCCTTTTCTTACCAACACTTTGAGTAAGCAACCAATATGTACTTATAGAAGAGCTCCCACCTTAAAAAATAAGCTGGCACCCAGCAAGGTAGTCATGAAAGTACATCAGCCTACAAACAAAACAAATGGCTATACCCTTAAAAATAGGGACTCTACACTACTAGGAAAACCAGGTTTCTATAAATGTAATCGTGCACACTGTGGCCTATGTGCTTTCACAAATCCAAATAGAATTGAATTTAGTTCATTTATCACAAAAGAAAAATTTAACATTAATTCACATTTTACGTGTGATTCTCCCTTTGTTGTCTACCTCTTAGAATGTGTATGTGGGCTCCAATATGTGGGGAGGACCTCCAGGCCCCTAAAAAAGAGGTGGGGGGAACACAAAAGAAACATAGAAAACAATATCAAAAACCATAGTATTCCCAAACATGCCAGTCTTTGCCACTCTTCACCTACTGATTGTTTTTCTATATTCCCATTAGAACAGATCCTACCCAAGTGGGGCAGGAACAGGTTTTTACATTTGAGACAAAGGGAGACCTTTTGGATTTGGAAACTCAAAAGTCTGTCCCCTGGTGGTCTCAATGCCAATATCGATATGGCAGCTTTTAACTAGTTTTTTAATATATTTTTTAACATATATTTTGCTGATGGTATCTTTATGATGACTTCTACCACCATTGCCTTATGTGAGAATTAATATAGATACAACATTATTGGCGATGGATTGATATAACGTATTCCATGTTTGATGCCTTATGGGTTGTGGTTTCAGCCATACTCATGTGATATGAGACGTTATAGGTGCATATATGCATGTATAGCTAGATATTATATTTGCATATTACATATGCAAATATAATATAGATATAACATGATTGTTATATCTATATAGATAGGGATAGATATATCGTTCATGTGGGGTGCCTTATGGGTTGTGGTTTCAGCCATACTCATGAGATACGAGACGTGCATAGGTACATATATGCATGTATAGCTAGATAAAATATTTGCATACCATTTATAAATATGTTTTACTAGTAGATTTTATCTGCACCTTATATTTATTTATTCAGTTTCATAATTTATTGTTGTGTACACCTTCGCATTTATTTACGTTCTATGCCATAGAAATCTTTAACTTTAGGTCTCTCATATGAGGCTAATATTTACTGTATTGTGATGTATTATCCTGCAAATATTATATTTGTTATCCGGATTGATAGATATTTTAGTTTTACCTGTTTTATGTTTATTTTTAGTGTGCGCGATTGGTGTCACCACTTAGAGTCTCCCATTGATAAAAACATATACATATATTTTTTACATTCTCGAATTGATACTACTTATATGGACATAGACTTATTTCTTCTATGCGCGATTGGTGTCACCACTTAGAGTCTCCCATTGATAAAAACATATACATATATTTTTTACATTCTCGAATTGATACTACTTATATGGACATAGACTTATTTCTAAGGGATTAAATGCCTATCAGTTGTTACCAGCAGAGAGGCTTACATAACTTAACACAAATATAACTTAACACTTTATTTAACTTAACCTAATAAATAACGACACAGAAACTGGTTATGGGTAAACTATTTGACCGTCACAGGGCAAAATATTTATTAAACTGAACGCATCAGAAAAAACTGCACAACAGGCAAGATGGCGGCAAGCGCTTATCCTAAAACATAACCCAGCACTGCAAGAGGTAAGCGGCCCAAAACGGAATCTGCAGCAGAGAGGCTCTCTGCTCAAGGAAACGCTACTGAGGGGTGTCGAGCTCTTGTGACCCACCCGCAAGGGGAAGGAGGGGCACCCCACGTGCACTTGGGGACATCCGCCCCTCCCACTTTTAGACTGGTCATCGCTCACCCCTTTTCGCCATTCCCTACGCAACAGGGTCGCTACCTCCCGCCGTGAGGGTGTCAGAGAAGGTCTCTGTATCCCAGCCGCTCGAACTGAGAAATCCAGAGAGGAAAGCTGGAACTATCCTGCTATGGACTTCAAAGGCTAGCCTGACTAGGCATGCCCAGGTCCCGTAAATTAACTAGCTAGAGTAGCCATCTTGCCAAAAAGGGAGGGAGGGCGGGAAAACGTCTCTGCTCAGGATCCAGGAAGAAGAGGGCCAGTGATCAGTGTTGCACACTTTTAAGGTAAGAAGGGGAGCTCCTCCCTACACTAGCAACATTGTTGCAACTAACCCCACACTGCCTCTTCTCCTATCTCACTCCTTTCAGCATTAACCCTTAGCTTGTTTCAGTCCCATGCTGGTCCCTCCACTGTCTTAAGGGATTAAATGCCTATCAGTTGTTACCAGCAGAGAGGCTTACATAACTTAACACAAATATAACTTAACACTTTATTTAACTTAACCTAATAAATAACGACACAGAAACTGGTTATGGGTAAACTATTTGACCGTCACAGGGCAAAATATTTATTAAACTGAACGCATCAGAAAAAACTGCACAACAGGCAAGATGGCGGCAAGCGCTTATCCTAAAACATAACCCAGCACTGCAAGAGGTAAGCGGCCCAAAACGGAATCTGCAGCAGAGAGGCTCTCTGCTCAAGGAAACGCTACTGAGGGGTGTCGAGCTCTTGTGACCCACCCGCAAGGGGAAGGAGGGGCACCCCACGTGCACTTGGGGACATCCGCCCCTCCCACTTTTAGACTGGTCATCGCTCACCCCTTTTCGCCATTCCCTACGCAACAGGGTCGCTACCTCCCGCCACAAGATAGCATAACATAATGCTAACCTTGCCGCCACCTAACAACCACAACCTGCTTACAGGCGGGTTCCTATAGAATTTTTAATATCCTCAATAAAGATATCTAGGGCTACATTCTGCAGGTGAACCCTATCCCTTCTATAGAAATGCTGCTTGTCGGACGTGATGGAGTCGTGTTTAACCACGAAACCTCCCACTCCCGTGACGGTCCTACCAATCGAGGCATTGATCTTTTTCCTAACTCGATAGGCTGCGCTATGACTGACCATGTGCCTCCATTCCAGTCTGGGAATAATATTAGACCACCCGATTACAACGTTCGGGATTCTGATCTTAATCCATGCAATCCCGGCCTGCATGATTTTTGTCAATTCCAACACTGGAATGGCGCCCACATCGTTACCACCCAGGTGAATAATCAATATGTGGGGCTTACCCCAGCGAACTAGGGCCTCGGAAATAAGGGGGGCTAACCTAGGCCAACACATGCCCCTCTCCCCTAACCATCTAATCGATGCTTTATTTGCAGGGAAACCCAGTGACTGACCCCCGGGGAGGGATAAACAGCGGATGCATGCCCAATGGACATACGAGTGCCCAACAATCCACACTCTCCTGGCTCCCTGTGCGGTTCCTGCAACGACAAACAGTGTAAACAACACAGAAATTGAAGGGAAACATTAAACAACTGGCCGAACATAACCGCGATATCTGTTGGACCGCCATCTACCCACATGTCGAATAGCATCTGCTGAGGAACCTGTCATCGCAGCGTTAGTCGCAGCCCCTATACGGAAAGAATGGGAGGCAATCCTGGTTCCGTCTAAACCGGCAGCTGCCACTGCCTTTGCTAAAACTTTGCGAAACTGGTAAATGGACAACGCACAACCATCAGCATGTATTAACAGGGACCCCGGGTTGCCTGGTCTCACTTCCCAAAAGTGTGAAAGAGCTAATACCGGGCAGCACGATCCCGATGTTTTGGGCATAGAAATCCACACCCCTTTTCCCTGCTGATCTGTCTTTGACCGTGGTAGATAGAGCAACAGGGAATCTGTTGCAAACCGTAAATGTTCGGCCAACAGGCCCCTGTCAAGTTGTGTCTTGGAGGGGGATACTAATTCACCAACCCTAAGGGCTGCAGAATAAGCCAGGACAAAGGCTGCACGAAACAGGGAAAACTCGTATGGCGTAGCGCAAACCTGCCCTAACGCCTCCACCAGCCGCTCAAGCCGAGCGAGGGTAATGGGCTCCCTAGGGTCTTTATGCTGGGGCTGCGATCTTCCCCACCCTTTAACTACCTGCCGCACAAAGAAAGCGCTAGTTGGGTCAGGCATGCCCATGGTGCGAAAGAAAAATGACAATGCCGCAAGCCGCGAGTGAATACCTCCATGCCGAACCCCAGCCTGCCTGAGACTCACCAGCCAATCACACAATGTAGCTTGAGATGCCTCCACAGCTTCCAAATCTTGATGATGGCAGAATCTTTCCCATTCGTCCCACAAGCTCGTGTAAGAGCGCCAAGTAGACGGGGCTAGTGAAGCCCGTACTAAAGGGAGCAGGGATATCCACGACTTAGAAGCTGCCAAAGAAAACCAGGACAGGGTAAACCTGCTGGAGCAGCATTAGGAGCAAGACGTCTAAAAGTCGCCCAATCGAATCTCGATAGAGCATCCGCAAGCACATTATTAACACCGGGGACATGCTGAGCTTGAAATTGAATATTAAGCTCTAAACAACGCAACACCAAGCGTCTGAGCAAACAGACTACCGCAGCCGAAGTTGCTGATAGGTTATTGACTGCGTGGACAACACTAAGGTTGTCCGTCCAGAAAATGACCGCTTGATTTTCAAAGCATGTTCCCCATAATTCAACTGCTAGCACTATCGGGAACAGTTCTAACAATGTAAGGTTTCGCGTCAGACCCTTTGCATTCCAGTCTGAAGGCCAGGGGCCTGCGGACCATTGCCCCTGAAAATAGGCCCCATATCCTTTAGACCCCGCTGCGTCTGTAAACAAATGCAACGATTGGCTAGAAGTAGGGGAAGAGCGCCAAAGACAGATGCCATTAAAATTCCTTAAGAAGTCTTCCCAGACTTGCAAATCAGCTTTCATGCCTTC
Organism: Bombina bombina; assembly: GCF_027579735.1. NCBI lineage: Eukaryota > Metazoa > Chordata > Amphibia > Anura > Bombinatoridae > Bombina > Bombina bombina. The sequence continues at coordinate 96,891,660 of NC_069510.1, forward strand.
AGTGACTCTAATTCTTTTCGACGGTGCGGGAGACCCTTTTAACTTACTTTCCAACCTTCTGTTAAAAACCCTCCCCATAGGGATTACTCTGCCCGCAAAATTAAGGAGGCCCAGCAAGGATTGGAGTTGGCGAAGGGAAACATCACGACTGGTTAAAGTCGATTGCACCGTAAGTAACATGGCTTGAACCTTTTCAGGAGGTAACCTACACAGCTGCTTTTCAGTGTCAATTTGGATACCTAGGAATGTGAGGCAAGTGCATGGACCCTCAGACTTGTCTTCCGCGAGAGGAACCCCAAATTGTGACATGAGATCTCTCATGGACTGCATCAGCAACTGGCAATCCCGCAAATCCTTTCTACCTACCAGGAGAAAGTCATCTAGGTAATGAGCTATGAAATTTCCACCCACCCGCTGGCTGACTGCCCAATGTAGAAACGTACTAAATGTCTCAAAAAGGGCACAGGAAAGGGCACAGCCCATCGGAAGGCAACGGTCTACATAGTAGCCACCCTCAAATTTAATTCCCATGAGAGGGAAGGCTGCTGGGTTCAGCGGCAGCAAACGGAAGGCGGCCTCAATATCAAGTTTTGCCAGTAGGGCCCCTCTCCCTGCCGACCGAACCAGCTGTAAGGCGCTGTCAAACGATTGATACTTCACTGAGCTCATATCTGGGTCAATGGCATCATTGACAGAAGTGCCCCTGGGGTGAGATAGATGTTGAATTAGCCGAAATTTACCTGCCTCCTTCTTTGGCACAACCCCTAGAGGGGAAATCACCAAACCTTGAAGGGGGGTGGAAGGAAATGGGCCTATTATCCTTCCCAACTGAATTTCTTTATTCAATTTCGATCTAACAACGTGCGGAAACTGATAAGCTGATTTTAAGTTTCTAGCACAAGGAGCCCCTTGTGGGCTTCGCATTAAAGGGATATGAAACCCGTACAAAAAACCGTCACGTAACAATATGGCGGCGTGGCGGTCTGGGTACATTCGTAGCCAGGGCTCAAGGGCGTGAACCCTCACCGGGGTTGGGGCCCTTTGAAACAGTCGCGAATCTGTTGGTGGCCCTATTAGCTTGGAAATCTTTTCTTTTGGAACATTCGCTGCCGGGGTGAGAACCCCCGCAGAACTTACATGTGTGGCGAAAGTTGCAGGAGCTACCTTTATCACACTTCCCATCCTGGTACGCCCAACAGGCACCACCCTTTCGCTTACCTTTCGGTGAACGAAAGGACTGGTTCGCGACCCCCGTGGTTGAGGAGGAGGGAGGATGAGAGCCTAGGCGTTGCCAAAGGTGGGTATCGGTGGTGTCAAATGTAAGCACCGGATTCCCTGCCATCTTTTGCCTAAACTCAGAGTCATAGTCCCTCCATGCAGAATCTCCATACCTCCTCTGAATCCAGTGTATGTTATCAGTGTATTTCAAGATAGCATGACACTGGCTGGGGTACTTTTCTAAATAGCAGGAAGAGTATACCCTGAAACAAATGAGCCATTCATCAAAAGTTTCCGGGCGCTTGAACCGTTTAGGACCAGTGCCATCCATACTCTTCTCTTTTTGTCTATAAGCTTCTGCTGAAAGCTCAAAAACATTAACGTATCTCCCTTGCTGGATTTTTTTAACCGTCTTAGGTTTTAAATGTCCATGCAAAGAAGGGGTATAAGAGGGCAAAGAGTCACCGTGTAACGCGACTTTGCGCTCTGAACTAGGGGTAGGTAAAGGGCGCTCAATGAACTGTGCTGATGTGTCATGGGGATGCTCTGTCAAAGCTAGTTGCTGCTGCTGCTGACCTGATTTCCTAAAAGTACCCCCTTGAAATTCCTGCCACATCTTTTTTACCATTGAGAACATACGTTTTTGGCCCTTAGTGTGCAGCCCCAATGAAGTGTCACTGTCAGATCCTGACTCAGTAAGTGATAAGTCATCTATGTCAGGTCGGTCATGTATAAAGGCCCCGGTCTTACCCTCTGCAGAGGATGCCGCTGCTTGAGCTGTCGCAACCGGCTGGGCTTCTCTCCTTGTGTCGGGAACTGCTGGCTGCTGAGCAGGTGCAGGTGGTGCGAGATCATGCTGTGGAGCCGCTGAATTAGCTGCCTGGGTAATACTAGCTGTGCCAGATGTGGAAGGCAAAACAGACTCCGTTTGAGCTGTACCCTGCAAAATAGACAAAATTTGGCGAGCACAACGAACACCAGCATTGGAAGGATTAACAGTTTCAATCCCCAGAGACTCATTCCCCAATACAGTGCCCCCTTGAACACCACACAAATTAGGCCTGTTCCCACTCAGCCCAGTCGTCACATTAGCCCTAGGCACACTAGTTAAGACATTCACATTGTCATGAGCATTCACACTGGCAATGAAAGCGTTAACTGGGACAGAAGATCTTTCATTCGCAACCTGCGCATTCACTTCCGCTTGAACTGCCCTACCACTTGCATGGAATTCACGCACACCTGCGGCATGCACTGGGTTAATAGTGTTTCCCCTCATAGCATTGTTAGTTAACCCTTGAAGCGCATCATTGCTAGTTAAGGCATTTACATTATCATGAGCATTCATAAGGGCATTCACATTATCATGAGCATTCACACTGGCAATGAAAGTGTTAACTGTAGCATCAGATCTTTCATTCACAACCCGTGCAATCTCTCTCGCTTGAACTGCCCTACCACCTGCATGCAAATCACGCACACCTGTGGCATGCACTGGGTTAATAGTGTTTCCCCTCATCGCATTGTCAGTTAAGCCTTGAAGCGCAGCATCGCTGCTGTGAGCCTCGCCCCTGTCGCGGGGATAAACTTGGTCTGCACCCTTATATAACTGGGTATGTGTCACACGGCTATCTCTAACCAAACCTCTGTTTCTCATATTGGAGCGGCTGGACCCTCTCATTCCCCTCACTATGCTAGTTGTGGCACCTCGCCTTTGCCCTGAGAAACCTCTTATGGCCCCGCTCCCACGTGACGCCGCAGCAAAGTTAACCCTTCTCTGAACATTTTTCCTCCTTGTGCTGCCCCTCATGGAGACTGGCAATCGTTCCCCTACCGGTGTCCTCTCATGGTACTCACCTCCGGTGTAAATGAGAGGACCCGGTCGATTGCCGCCATCTCCGCGTGTGTCTTGCCGTGTATGGGCGGAAATGACGTCACCGGAAGGGGCGGGGCTTATCGCGCCCACTTCCGGATTCGCCGATGGAGCAGCCGCATGGATAGGAGCTACAGGAGGAGACATAGCCGACGCAAGGGACGCAAGTAAGGACGCCATCGCCGACGCAGCCGACGGGGGAAGCGCCGCAAGGAGGGAGGAGACAGAAGAGTCAGGTAAGTTACCCGGCAGTGCCCAAGAAGGCCCCCCCGCAACCGCCGCCATATTGGTATTTCCACCCACAGCCGCCATATTGTGTGACATAGGGGGATGTTGAAGAGCCACCATGCTGGAGTCCACACCCACCGCCGCCATATTGGGGCCTACTACTAGGCCTTGCTGGGGATTAACATTGGCAGCGGTAGTGGTGGACTGAACATGGGGACCAACATCATTGTGATGATGTATCACACAGGGGGAAGGGGGGACAGCAGAGGCGGTCGGTTCCCTAATTATACGTGGGGAAGGGGAATAACTTACTGCAGCACCTCTACCCTTATTAGGCTGTTTTTTAAGTAATGGGGTTGACACGCCTGGCCTGTCAGTAAACAGTTCAGGCGATTCTACCCTTTGTGCCAACACCTGTTCTCCCTGCTCTACCCCTGCCCCATCACCCTCTGCACCTAAGGCCTCTATGCTAGGGGCCCTGACCAGTGCCTCAGTAGCATAGGCCGATCCGGTGCAGCTAAAGTCTGTAGTAACTGATGTGTGTAAATGGCTAGGAGCTGTAACAACTAAGCTATCAGGTTGTGTTTCAGGAACAAAATCATCTAGATCCTCCCCATTATCCATGTCACTTATCTGCTTTTCCTTTCCAGGTCTTGCAAAAGTCAGTGCATGGAATCTTTGAGGAGGGAGTCTGGTTCTTCTAGGACGCTGCATGAAGAAGTTTTGAATCAGCAAGTACTGCAAAAACGTCTCTGCTCAGGATCCAGGAAGAAGAGGGCCAGTGATCAGTGTTGCACACTTTTAAGGTAAGAAGGGGAGCTCCTCCCTACACTAGCAACATTGTTGCAACTAACCCCACACTGCCTCTTCTCCTATCTCACTCCTTTCAGCATTAACCCTTAGCTTGTTTCAGTCCCATGCTGGTCCCTCCACTGTCTTTCTATGCGTATTTTATATACCCCTTATAAAAGTGCATGTGCAACTTTATCCTGCACGATTTTGCATATATGATACGAGTGGCAGTTTTTTACTCATGCTGTGCACATCGCATAGAGGCTTGTAAAGTATTCCCTCTAACATTGGACAATGACAACCAATGGTAGCTCTTGTAGTGGTCACACCTCCACGCATGCGCTGTTCACTTTAGAAGACGCCGAAAACTCGGCAATAAAAGTTCGTGGTTTTAATCATTTTGTATATTGCACCTGAGGAAACGGTCAGGAAAGACCGAGAAACGTTGTGTTGCTATACTTCAAATAAAGTCTGTTTGTTTTTACTAGACTTTTGCCACGAACCATCATCTTTTTCAATCATACTATCTACAATTTTATTCAACATTTGGATTCATTTTGATACATTGTTTCCAAGAGTGTATCTACTTTTACTGGTGTATCCATTAACACCAGTGAACGATCCGGCTTGGCGCTGAGCTTGTGGCTAGTCACTGCATGCTGTTAGCCTGTCGCCGCTCCCACGCTTCAGAGTTGCTCTGACATCCATCAGTGTGAGTTAGCTGGACGACTCCCAACAGTCCAGAAGGCATTTGTGACACTTCTCAAGTGTCATATAGCTTGTAAGTACGGTCTTACTTGTACATTTGGCGTGTTTGAATCATCTGATTGTGCACCATGGTGGCGCCTTCTTTTTTTATCTTTCACAATTTGGGAAAATGTTTCTAAAACTGTCACACACACACTCTTCACTTCAGCTAGGCACTGGGCAGTAATATACATTCATTCATTCATATATCATACATTTTTAAACTTAGTAGTCATCCCTACCTTTCTACAAAGTAGATCCCTGTCTGATGATCTCTCTGAATCTGATCCTGGACCCTGACCAGTGGCCTGTAGCTATCTGATAGGCCGGTCGGTGACACTGACTGACTGAGTCTCTGAATGGCTCAGGAAGCTGGGGGCTGCGTTCTTGACTCGAGTCTGTCACACATGACCTCCCTACCCGGCTCCCTCCTGGACTCAGTCATGTTGCTGTTGCGTGAGACTCTGTGGCCTATTTATCAAAGGTCTTGCGGACCTGATCCGACAGTGCGGATCAGGTCCGCAAGACCTCGCTGAATGCAGAGAGCAATACGTTCTCCGCATTTAACATTGCACCAGCAGCTCACAAGAGCTGCTGGTGCAACGCCGCCCCCTGCTGACTCGCGGCCAATCAGCCGCCATCAGGGAGGTGACAATCAACCCGATCGTACTCGATCGTGTTGATTTCCGGCGATTCCTGTCCGCCTCATCAGAGCAGGCTGACAGGGTTATGGAGCAGCGGTCTTTAGACCGCTGCTTCATAACTGCTGTTTCTGGCGAGTCTGAAGACTCGCCAGAAACACAGGCAAACAAACTCCATTTGGAGCTTGATAAATGGGCCCCTGAGTGTGCTCACGTGACGTTTCCTAATGCCCCGCCCCCGTAACCCTCCCCCAGCAGTGGCAGTGATTATATTGCGGCCCGTGGCGGTGTGAGGTGATCAATCCATCTCTGACTGACTCTGTAAGTTGCTTATGTTGCTACAGTCTTCTAGTTACAGTAACTGGGGGATTGTAGCATCATTCATGGTGATGCAATATGCAGGATGCTGAAGTGCTGGCTACCAGTTGAAGGCTCGCTTGGAGCTGCCTGAGGCAAATTTATAACACTGGAAGGCAGTGGCACCTGACCGGTCCTGGTCTGGACTCACTCAGTCAGTCCTCCTGAGCACTGTCTCTCTGCCGACTGCCGCTGTGATCCAGGCACAATTGGGAAGCAATTTCATATCCAAAGCCCAAAAAAAAGCTTCTGGCCTCTCTGCTGCTGCAACCTTCTGGCCTCAGTGCAGCTATTACCGGCCCGCCCTGATGGCCTGGCCCACCGGGATTTTTCCCGGTATCCCGGCGGCGCAATCCGGCTCTGACAGTGACACACAGCAACATACTGGTACACACACAGATACAGTGACACACAGATACATACTGACATGCACACACAGCAACATACTGGTGCACACACAGATACAGTGATGCACAGATACATACTGACACACACAGCAACATACTGGTACACACACAGATACAGTGACACACAGATACATACTGACATGCACACACAGCAACATACTGGTGCACACACAGATACAGTGATGCACAGATACATACTGACGCACACACACAGCAACATACTGGTACACACACAGATACAGTGACACACAGATACATACTGACATGCACACACAGCAACATACTGGTACACACACAGATACAGTGATGCACAGATACATACTGACGCACACACAGCGACATACTGGTACACACACAGATACACACTGACACGCACAAACAGCAACATACTGGTGCACACACAGATACAGTGATGTACAGATACATACTGACGCACACACACAGCAACATACTGGTAACAGGGTCGCCACTAGAAATTTTGGGGCCCCTGACTTAACCATTGATCAGCCCCCCCCCCCCTCCTTTGACTTGTGCAATTTTTGACCATGTGTCTAAAACTTATATGCACTTTATTCTTAAGTGTCTATTTAAACTTGGAAATGTTGTAAAGGTAGTAACATACAAACACACAGGCACACTCATACACTGAAACACACACACACATACACTCACACATAAGGATTCACATATAGACACTCTAGCAGACACGCAAAGAATCACACTCAGACACAGACACCCAAACAGACACTCAGCACTTGTTTACATTGACCTGATAAGTAATGAGGTAAACTACAGTTTTGTAAAAAATGGAAATTTAGAAAACAAAATATGGAGTTCTGATTATCTTTTTGTAAAGGAAGATGCCAACTAAATGACGACATCAGCATGCAGTGGCTGAAAGGAAGAGCCCTGAACTGCCTAAACAATAATTTAAAGGTTAAATGGTAGATTGGTGATTTCCGGAAAGGTCTCATTAGTCTCAAAGTCTGTAGAAAGATGTGAATAATCAGTAGTAAGGGCAAAATGTCCTAAAAAGAACAGTCAATGGACTCACACACACACACACACACGAACTCAAACTTGCACATACACCCAAGGAAACACTGACAGAGACAGCCTCAGAAAACACACAAAGACATACACACACACAGAGACACCCACAGAAAACAAAGACATACACACACAGAGAGACATCCACAGAAAACACACAAAGACATACACACACACCCTCACAGAGACACCCACAGAAAACACACACCCTCACAGAGACATCCACAGAAAACACAGACATACATACACACACACACCCTCACAGAGACATCCACAGAAAACACAGACATACACAACCACCCTCACAGAGGCATCCAGAGAAAATACACAAAGACAAACATACACACACCCTCACAGAGACACCCATAGAAAAAGCTCAAAGACATATGCACACACCCTCACAGACATCCACAGAAAATGCACAAATACATACACACCCACCCTCATTGTGAGGGTTGCGAAAAACCCTTTGGTCTGAAGTCTCTTTTGGTCTCAGTTGCGGAATTAATTGTTTTCTTAAAAGTCTAGAGATGTTTTGTATCACTCAGGATATTGTTACCAATATTGTGGAATGGCAACAGTGTTGCCCTTGTGAGTTGATAGAGGTTGAAATAGTAGATAGTAAGTTTCAGTACAGCTATCAGATATACTAAACCGTACTCAGCTGGGGTACGGGTGAATCCCAATAGAGTCAGAGCACAGAGTGGTTAATGCACAGCTTGAGTGTAAAAGTTCTTCCAATTTATGTACAGTTAATATGGTGCTACTAGGATGCTAAGCGGTCTGCAGCTGGCTGTGTTCGGAACACAGCGTGACGTCACAAGAGTGGGCGTGACAGGACTTCGTTCCGCGGAGATCTAAATCCAGTTCGGAGCAGACTTTAGTGGAATTTGGGGCTTATGAGAAGCCAAGTGATAACGGAGTCTCTTAGGTTGTCAGCGTGTGAGAACGCTAATGCTTAGAGGTAACAGGAGTGAGCTGCCGAAGGTAAGAGCAGCGTGGAAGTTGCGCTCCGTAATGAAATGAGAGCTGACAGGTGCTGCGTGGTTGTAGTCCGCTGTGTGCTGTGAGATCAGCGTGTGTATGGAAACGAACAGGCTGAAGTTGGAAATAATCCTCTAAGTTGTTCAGAGTGGTTATCCTGAGAAAGCAATCTTCACTAAGTATGAGGATTTAGGAAAACTGCAAAAGCGTGTCTGAAGACAAAGTTGGAGCTCAGTTTTAGGTATAACTGTCTGTTAGGTAGCAAACAAAATACTAAGCACCTGAGTGCAGGTGCGCAAGGCTTATGAAGACTTTGTAGGAGGGGTCTGCTTAAAGGGCTAGCCCTGACATCACCCCCTCTTCAAGCAAGTGGTCCCTGCACTTGAGGTCGTGGCCTATTTGGGTAACGTCTATGAAAAAGGTTCACTAGTCTGGGTGCATGGAGGTTGGTGGAGGGTTCCCACGAATCATCCTCTTCTGTGTAACCCTTCCAACGTACCAGATATTCAAGCTGGCCATTACGGACTCGTGAGTCAAGTAGTTTCTGTACTTCAAATTCATCCGACAATGTTTGAATAGAAACTGGTGGTAGGACTGGAGTAGTGTCTCTTAAAGATCCAGCTGGTTTTAACAGGGAGACATGGAAGCTGGGATGAACTCGTAGGGATCGTGGAAGATCAAGGGTCATGGCATTTGGGTTGATGACCTTCAGGATTGGGAAAGGACCGATGAAAAGTTTACCCAATTTCCTAGAAGGAACTTGTAGGCGGAGGTTCTTTGTAGAGAGCCAGACAAGGTCGCCAACCTTGTAATCAGGGGTTGGACGGCGTCTGAGATTGTAGTAACGGCTTTGGGTATCTTGAGCATGTTTGATGTTTCGATGAAGAGTCTAAAACGTCTCCTTTAAGTTGTTAGTGTACTCGTCAACTAGTGGTGAAGGAGAAACTGATTGTGTAGAAAAAGTGAATGATGGGTGGAACCCATAGTTAGCGTAGAATGGGGTCATATTAGTGCTGGAATTGAGTGAATCATTATAAGAATATTCTGCTAAGGGAAGGAGGTCTGACCAGTTGTCCTGATGTTGGGTGCAGAAACAGCGGATGTATTGTTCTAGCCATTGATTAACCCGTTCAGTCTGTCCATTCGTTTGCGGGTGGAAGGAAGTGCTATATCGATGGGTGATGTGTAATTGATCACAGAGTTGTCTCCAGAACCTGGAGGTGAACTGAGTTCCTTGGTCTGAGGTGAGAATTGGAGGAATACCATGTAGTCTAATGACATGTTGAATGAATAGCTGGGCGGTCTCTGCAGAAGAAGGTAATTTTGAGAAAGGTATGAAATGTGCCATCTTACTGAAAAGGTCTACTGCGACAAGGATTGTGTTGTTATTGTTAGATCTTGGGAGCTCGACGATGAAGTCTAGGCCTACATGTTGCCAGGGTCTCTGTGGGACCTGAATAGGCATGAGGAGACCATATGGTGAAGTGGTCTGAGACTTGGATGAGGCACAAACAGCACAACTTTGGATATATTCTGTTATAGTCTTCTTCATATGTGGCCACCAGTAGTGCCTAGAGACCTTTTCGAGAGTGCGACGTATGCCCTGATGTCCAGCAGTTGGAATGTCATGGTTATGATGTAAAATTTCCTGCTGTAGTGATGGAGGAACATATAATTTTGTATCACGATAGTATAGACCGTCCTGGCATTTCTGTAACTTATGTTTTGATACACAATCCTGTTTGATTTTAACTTGCAGGAAAAGGTGCTTGAGAGACCTATGAATCTTTCTGGAGGAATAATGTGTTAAACTTCAGTCGGAGTTCTGTAATCAGTGTCTTTACGAGAAAGAGCATCAGCTTTGCCATTCAGTCTTGCTGGTCTATAAGTGATGGTGAAATTAAATCGGGTGAAGTATAGGCACCAGCGAGCTTGACGAGATGAAAGAGTTTTACTTTCTTGTAAGTATTCTAAGTTTTTGTGGTCCGTTATGATCTGGATGGGTATTATGGTACCCTCTAGGAGATGTCTCCAATGCTCGAGCGATCTTCTTATCGCCAATAGTTCCTTCTCTCCGATTGGATAGTGGGTCTCTGCAGGAGAGAGTGCCTTGGAATAAAAAGCTATTGGATGTATGGGAGAAGAATCTGTGAGACGTTGAGAGAGAACAGCACCGATCCCATAGTCGGAGGAATCGACTTCTAGGATATAGGGTAAGTTGGGGTCAGGATAGTGTAGAATGGGCGCTGTTGTGAAGCGTTTCTTTAAAAGTTCAAAAGCTGTGCTGGCATCTTTATTCCAAACGAATGGGTTATTAGTTCCAGTTAGACGAGTCAGAGGTTTGACTATTTGAGAGAAGTTCTTTATGAACTTCCTATAATAGTTAGAGAAACCTAGGAATTGTTGGAGTTGTTTCCTATTTTGAGGTTGTTTCCACTCAGTTACTGCGGTTACCTTTGTATCTTCCATCTTGATCCCCTGCGGACTGATGTGATATCCGAGGAAAGACAATTCAGTGGTGTGGAAAATACACTTTTCGAGTTTCGCATAAAGATGGTGTTTCCTGAGTCTGTCCAGAACGAGACGGACATGTTGAATATGATCTTGTGGATGGTTGGAATATATGAGAATATCATCCAGATATATTATCATACAAGTGTCCAACAAATCCCTGAAAATGTCATTCACGAAGTGCTGGAAAGTTCCTGGGGCGTTGCACAGCCCGAAAGGCATAACCAAATACTCAAAATGCCCGTATCTGGTTCTGAATGCGGTTAACCACTCATCACCCTTTCTAATCCGTACCAGATTATATGCCCCACGGAGGTCAAGTTTTGTGAAGATGGTTGCTTGATGGACTCTCTCAATCAGCTCTGGAATGAGGGGTAGCGGGTAGCGATTCTTGATGGTTTTCTTGTTTAACTCGCGGTAATCAATGATAGGTCTGAGAGACTTATCCTTGTTGCGGACAAAAAAAATCCCTGCCCCAGCTGGTGATGTAGAGGGACGTATGAAGCCCTTCTTAAGGTTCTCATCGATGTAGTCCTTTAGATGATCAAGTTCAGGTTTGCTGAGAGGATACAAGCGTCCGAAGGGAATTGTTGCTCCTGGTTGTAATTCAATAGGACAGTCGTACTGTCTGTGAGGAGGAAGCGTCTCTGCATGTTTCTTACTGAAAACATCAGAATAGTCGGAATAGGCAGCAGGCAGGACGTTTAAGTCGGTCGATTGTTGAACAAGTGAAATGTGAGAATAGCAGGATGATAGGCAATAGTCGGAATTGAGAGAAACCTGTAAATCCTTCCAATCTATGGTGGGTTGATGCAACTGCAACCAAGACAGTCCTAATACTACTGGAAAGAGAGGAGAAGGCAGTATATCAAATACTAAATATTCTGTATGACCTGTTGGAGTCTGTACCATAAGAGGTTTAGTGTGGTGAAGAATCGGACCAGTTTTAATTGGCGTTCCATCAATAACTCTAATGCAGACAGGTTTTTGCTTGCACTCAAAAGGAATTTTATTAATTTTAACAATGTTTAAATCAATATAACAACCACTGGCACCGGAGTCAACAATTGCTTCAATGTTGATTTTCTGCTGCTGCCACTGTAGAGACAAAGGAACACGACAGTAAATAGGGTTATAGGTGATTGTTGAATGTATAGTACATACAAGTGACTTACTTTTCTTAGACTTGATAAGTACAGGACAGTCCTTAACGGAATGGGTTGGGCTAGCACAGTACATACAAAGCTGCAGATTTCTTCTCCGTATTCTTTCTTGTGAAGAAATCGGGCCTCTGATGATACCTAGGTCCATGGGTTCTACAGTAGTTTTATGTGGAGGAGTAGAGTGAGGGTGGGAGGTGGCTGCTGTTGTCTGCGAAGTAGCATAGGAACGTTCAAGTTTCCTTTCCCTCAACCTCCTGTCTATTTGTATGACAAGTTTGATCATGGACTCGAGACTATCAGGCATCTCCATTCTCGCAAGCTCATCCTTGATTTGATCGGATAGCCCAAGCCTAAATTGGTTTCGTAGCGAAACAGCGTTCCACTGTGAATCCGAACTGTATTGTTTGAATTCGGTGACATAATCTTCTACGGCCCTGCGGCCTTGCTTGAGAGCCCTCATCTTAGCCTCAGCGGTGAGTTGGACATCCGTGTCCTGATATAACTCATCCATACTATTGAAAAAGGATTGTAGTGAAGATAGGATGGGGTCGTTATTTTCGTAACAAGTGTCTGCCCAGACACGAGGTTCACCCCTGAGAAAAGAGACTATAGAGAACTCTAATTCTGTCTGTACTATAAGTCTTGGGTTTGAGGGCAAAGAGCAAATTGCAAACATTTTTAAATTGTCTGTACTGCTTCCTATTACCAGCAAATGTTTCTGGTAGGGAAACCTGGGGTTCAGGGGATATCTCAGAAAAAGAAGCCCTATGACTGATGGTGTCTTTAAGTATACCACGGAGAGTTTGGTTCTCTAGCTGGAGCTCTCGTAGTCCCTGGGAGAGCTGGTCTACCTTCTGTGAAAGATTGTAAACAATCTGCGGTAATTCCGCTGGATCCATTATTTTGGGCTTAGTATTATGTGAGGGTTGCAAAAAACCCTTTGGTCTGAAGTCTCTTTTGGTCTCAGTTGCGGAATTAATTGTTTTCTTAAAAGTCTAGAGATGTTTTGTATCACTCAGGATATTGTTACCAATATTGTGGAATGGCAACAGTGTTACCCTTGTGAGTTGATAGAGGTTGAAATAGTAGATAGTAAGTTTCAGTACAGCTATCAGCTATACTAAACCGTACTCAGCTGGGGTAAGGGTGAATCCCAATAGAGTCAGAGCACAGAGTGGTTAATGCACAGCTTGAGTGTAAAAGTTCTTCCAATTTATGTACAGTTAATATGGTGCTACTAGGATGCTAAGCGGTCTGCAGCTGGCTGTGTTCGGAACACAGCGTGACGTCACAAGAGTGGGCGTGACAGGACTTCGTTCCGCAGAGATCTAAATCCAGTTCGGAGCAGACTTTAGTGGAATTTGGGGCTTATGAGAAGCCAAGTGATAACGGAGTCTCTTAGGTTGTCAGCGTGTGAGAACGCTAATGCTTAGAGGTAACAGGAGTGAGCTGCCGAAGGTAAGAGCAGCGTGGAAGTTGCGCTCCGTAATGAAATGAGAGCTGACAGGTGCTGCGTGGTTGTAGTCCGCTGTGTGCTGTGAGATCAGCGTGTGTATGGAAACGAACAGGCTGAAGTTGGAAATAATCCTCTAAGTTGTTCAGAGTGGTTATCCTGAGAAAGCAATCTTCACTAAGTATGAGGATTTAGGAAAACTGCAAAAGCGTGTCTGAAGACAAAGTTGGAGCTCAGTTTTAGGTATAACTGTCTGTTAGGTAGCAAACAAAATACTAAGCACCTGAGTGCAGGTGCGCAAGGCTTATGAAGACTTTGTAGGAGGGGTCTGCTTAAAGGGCTAGCCCTGACACTCATAGAGAGACCCACAGAAAAAAAATACACACTCATAGAGACACAAAGAAATAAACAGACACCCACAGAAACACTCACAGGAGGAAACATTTATGCACCTTGCATCCCCTAAATCAACAGTGTGTGACATGCATGATAAAAAAAATTGCAGAAATTAAGACAGTGGAGGGCAGCATAGCCCAGAACGAACATAAGAATTAAGGCCCTTAGGAGTGAGCTGCTGTGAAGTGGCAACAATGTTGCATTTTTGTGGGTGGGTACAGGGCTCACCTTTAAGAAGCCAAGCTACAGGCCCCAAATCCTCTTTCCAGCTTGTCTTCACAGCTTGCAGGATCACAGCATCTTCATTCTCTTGTTAAGCAGTCTGCTGCAGCATGGGCTGTTTTTTCAAAGTATTCCAGAGCACCTGTGAAGAGTGATGTGTTGGAGGAGTTACTGATCGCAGTCCCACCATCTCCGGTGAGTCGTACCCCGATCTTTCCCCCCCCTTTTCTCTGTAATTTAATGGGGAAGTCAGGGGGGGATCTGTGTGCCCTATTGGTGTTTGACCTGGCACTCTCCAGTTAATAGATTATTTCCCAGGTAGGCCCATCTTCCCCCTCTCTCCCTCCCGGTCAGTTAGTGGTTGGGCCTGGGGGCCGGGTACCCTCTTCTCCTCCCCTTAATCATTTTCACATACCCCTGATGCGCGTCTCTAGGGTGGATCGTTGGCTGGAGTGAGTGTGAGCATTCATACTTACCTCCGCCATCGGTTACGGTGTCCACGAAGCCCAGGCCTGCAGCGGTCGCGCTCTTGCAGGGCTTGTGTCGGCGGTCCCCCTTTAGTGGTCGCGACTTTCGGCGGTTCTTCCCCTCCTCCTGGTCGTCGGATGGCTTCGGGCGAGTCTTCGGCCATGCGGGCGGCGGCATCCATCATTGATGGCGTCTCTTCCGGTCTGGGCGCTTCCAGTGACGTCACTTCCGGTGACGTCACTTCCGGAACCGCCATTTGAGATCCGGTAGCCAAGCGGGTGGGATCGTCTCCTCCTCCGGGGTCCCCAGGTAAGAGAGGAGTGCCTGGGGGGGGGGGACGAGGCCCGCTGGGGGGGGGCACGCAGCGAGGCTCAGGGGCTCTGCGCTCGCTGGCAGATGAATTGCTTGCAATGCCTGGGGAGTATGATGTGGAAAGCATGGGAGAATTTGCAGGCCAGAGGCTGTGGTTCAGGTGATGAGAAAGGGCATTTATGAGCAGGCCGCAGGCCTAACTGGGGGTTTCTTTTGTTTATTAACAGATTGATTTAGATAGTCAGCCTTTTCTTTGCAGTCAGTCAGTGGCGCAAGGCCTGACTGTTAGCGGCCAATTGAGGCCTAGCAGGAATTACGCTGTGTCATGTTGCGGTGCATGAGAGGCCCATCACATAGGGCACGCAGGCGTTCACCTGGGGTACCCCCCTGTGTGATGCATTTGGGGTAGCAATTAACGTTTTCGGCCAGGAAGGGCCCAGGTTTCTCTCTTAGGCCTAGATTTGGAGTTCGGCGGTAGCCGTCAAAACCAGCGTTAGAGGCTCCTAACGCTGGTTTTGGGCGCCCGCTGGTATTTGGAGTCAGTGATTAAAGGGTCTAACGCTCACTTTTCAGCCGCGACTTTTCCATACCGCAGATCCCCCTACGCCATTTGCGTAGCCTATATTTTCAATGGGATCTTTCTAACGCTGGTATTTAGAGTCGTTTCTGAAGTGAGCGTTAGAGCTCTAACGACAAGATTCCAGCCGCCTGAAAATAGCAGGAGTTAAGAGCTTTCTGGCTAACGCCGGTTTATAAAGCTCTTAACTACTGTACCCTAAAGTACACTAACACCCATAAACTACCTATGTACCCCTAAACTGAGGTCCCCCCACATCGCCGCCACTCGATTAAAACAGCCAATAGAATGCAAGCTCAATCTGATTGGCTGATTGGATCAGCCAATCGGATTGAACTTGATTCTGATTGGCTGATTCCATCAGCCAATCAGAAAATTCCTACCTTAATTCCGATTGGCTGATAGAATCCTATCAGCCAATCGGAATTCGAGGGACGCCATCTTGGATGACGTCCCTTAAAGGAACAGTCATTCGTCGTTCAGTCGTCGGTCCGGATGGATGTTCCGCGCTGGAGGTCTTCAGGATCCTGCCACTTCGCTCCGGATGGAAGAAGATCGAAGATGCCGCTTGGAGAAGATGTTTGCCGGTCCGGATGTCCTCTTCTTGCCGGATAGGAGGAAGACTTTGGAGCCTCTTCTGGACCTCTTCAGCACCGGATTATGGATCGCCAACCCCCGCTTGGGTTGGATGAAGATCTTGGAGCCAGGACGGATCGGTGATACCTGGATGGTGAAGACAAGGTAGGAAGATCTTCAGGGGATTAGTGTTAGGTTTATTTAAGGGGGGTTTGGGTTAGATTAGGGGTATGTGGGTGGTGGGTTGTAATGTTGGGGGGGGGTATTGTATGTTTTTTTTTACAGGCAAAAGAGCTGAACTTCTTGGGGCATGCCCCGCAAAGGGCCCTGTTCAGGGCTGGTAAGGTAAAAGAGCTTGTAACTTTTTTAATTTAGAATAGGGTAGGGAATTTTTTATTTTGGGGGGCTTTGTTATTTTATTAGGGGGCTTAGAGTAGGTGTAATTAGTTTAAAATTGTTGTAATATTTTTCTTATGTTTGTAAATATTTTTTTATTTTCTGTAACTTAGTTCTTTTTTATTTTTTGTACTTTAGCTAGTTTATTTAATTGTATTTATTTGTAGGAATTGTGTTTAATTAATTTATTGATAGTGTAGTGTTAGGTTAATTGTAGGTAGTTTATTTAATTATTTTATTGATAGGGTAGTGTTAGGTTTAATTATATCTTAGGTTAGGATTTATTTTACAGGTAAATTTGTTATTATTTTAACTAGGTAACTATTAAATAGTTCTTAACTATTTAATAGCTATTGTACCTGGTTAAAATAATTACAAAGTTGCCTGTAAAATAAATATTAATCCTAAAATAGCTTTAATATAATTATAATTTATATTGTAGCTATATTAGGATTTATTTTACAGGTAAGTATTTAGCTTTAAATAGGAATCATTTATTTAATAAGAGTTAATTTATTTCGTTAGATAAAAATTATATTTAACTTAGGGGGGTGTTAGTGTTAGGGTTAGACTTAGCTTTAGGGGTTAATCCATTTATTAGAATAGCGGTGAGCTCCGATCGGAAGATTAGGGGTTAATAATTGAAGGTAGGTGTCGGCGATGTTAGGGAGGGCAGATTAGGGGTTAATACTATTTATGATAGGGTTAGTGAGGCGGATTAGGGGTTAATAACTTTATTATAGTAGCGGTGCGGTCCGCTCGGCAGATTAGGGGTTAATAAGTGTAGGCAGGTGTCGGCGACGTTGAGGGGGGCAGATTAGGGGTTAATAAATATAATATAGGGGTCGGCGATGTTAGGGCAGCAGATTAGGGGTACATAGGGATAACGTAGGTTGCGGCGGTTTACGGAGCGGCAGATTAGGGGTTTAAAAAAATATGCAGGGGTCAGCGATAGCGGGGGCAGCAGATTAGGGGTTAATAAGTGTAAGGTTAGGGGTGTTTAGACTCGGGGTACATGTTAGAGTGTTAGGTGCAGACGTAGGAAGTGTTTCCCCATAGGAAACAATGGGGCTGCGTTAGGAGCTGAACGCTGCTTTTTTGCAGGTGTTAGGTTTTTTTTCAGCTCAAACAGCCCCATTGTTTCCTATGGGGGAATCGTGCACGAGCACGTTTTTGAGGCCGGCCGCGTCCGTAAGCAACTCTGGTATCGAGAGTTGCATTTGCGGTAAAAATGCTCTACGCTCCTTTTTTGGAGCCTAACGCAGCATTTGTTTGAACTCTCGATACCAGAGTTAAATTTATGGTGCGGCCAGAAAAAAGCCCGCGGAGCGTTAACAGCCCTTTTACCGCCGAACTCCAAATCTAGGCCTTAGTTTCTGCTCAGCATGGAGATAGCACAGAACAGGGCTTCTCTAGTCAGGTGTAGTGGCGAATGCAGTGCCTGCATCACAAGAGAGTGGCATGTCTGAGTGTATGGAACAGTGTGTGGCACATGTTCTTGGTCGGGGGGGACTAGATTCTACTGTCGCTGGGGGGTCCTTGTCCTCTCCCCGTGGTACTCCTCTCTTGCATTTCTCATTTCAGGCCAAGGAGGAGCACAGCCGGGGGTAACCTTCAATCTCCTTGGATCCTTTGCCGTGCAGCGCCCCTGGGAGCTGGAGAGCATGGAATCGCAAGAAGTGGTGTATCTCATGGAGCCACAGAATGCTTGGGTGCCGATGCAGTACAGTCCAGGTGTCCGTGGCAAGGAAGAGTACAGCGCCCCTCTTGGAACTGGTGAGACCATTTTATCTTTCGGGCATGGGGGCTTTAGTTCATCTTCGGATGATTTTGGGTCTGAGTGAGTGATAGGTCCCTGGGGTCGGAGGCTAAGAGCAGAAGGGAATGTATAAAATTGATGACGTGGGTAGTCAAGGTGCGTAAGGCCATGGGTCCTCCCCCTCTCCCCTGGTTTCTCTCGCTAGAGCCCTGTGTTCATTGCAGACACCTCCCGCGCCAGCGGGGGGTGGCTGTCCCTGGGGCGACAGATGGGCGTACAACGGCCATGTATGGGGACAAGCACAAGCAGCCCTCATTAAGCCTTCTCGAGCATCTGAAGTCCAAATTTGTTAGACGCATTCAAAAGGGTAAATATGCGCATAGGTTTGAACTTTCGGCCAAGGTCTATCACCAGGAAGAAATGGCGGTGGTACATCGCTAAACTTCATGATCGTGCTCTGAATATCCTCAAATATCAAGATGCCATCTAAACCGCTTGCGAGCAGTTTCGGGAACGGGCATGGCGGGATTATGACGTCGCGTTCAGCGATAGATGGTTGTTGGTTATCCCCTCCTGAATTTGGCGACGTAGATTTGTGGTTAGGGGTATAGTCCGGGCCCGAAAAAGCCTTTTTTGCCCAGGCAGGTCTCTGTTGGGTCCCCGGGCAATTGCACACCTTAGCGCTCTCAGCGGCGTTCCACAGGTATTTGCTGCGCAGTTCCAGAATAAGCTCTGCCCCAAAGGGCCGGCGTGTGTTTTGCCACGTGAGTAAGCACCGCGGGGTGGCCACTCCGGTTGGAGTGTAACAGATCCCACGATGCAGGCCGGTCGCAAGAGCAGCCTAGTTCCAGTTTCAAACCTTTCACTGCCGGAAAGGGTGGCCACCCCACTGAGGGTAGCCGCAATTGGTAGCCGTAATTCGGATAGGAGGGTGGCTGCCTTGCTAGGCGGCGGCCTCCGTCAGGGATTCATTATCCCCTTCAGCTTCGCAGTATAGGGTTTACGAAATCGGCATACAAATTTCCTAGCGTTGCGAGGAAAAAGAGGGACAAGGAGATTGCTTTGGGCCGCAGGGCTGGCTCATTTGTGGAGATTACGATTCGAGGATTGGTTCCTCTCTCCTCTTGGGGTTGTTCCTAAGAAGGAGCCGGGTAAGTCCCGGCTCATCCAGCACCTTACCTTCCCTAGAGGGAGGTCGGGTAGCAACGCTATTTCCCCTGAGCCAGTTCGGTTTACTACCAGTCCTTTGATGACGCGTTATCACTGGTATGGAGGGCAAACCTGGATGTGGTATCAGCATTTCGGATGCTTCCCATTCATCCCTCCTCCTTACACCCAGGGGATGTTGGCATGAGGGCAAGTATTTTGTGGACAAAAGCTTGCCTATGAGCCGTTCTATATCATGTGCTCATTTTGAAGCCTTCGGAGCTTCTTGCACTGGGCCATCTCAGTGATTGCTGTTTGACGATGTCCTGCTGTTTGGATATGCTGGATACGCTGTGTGTGCTTTCCTGATGAAAGTGATTCGATTTTTGCTGGCCAGAATAGGTGTCCCTCTGGCGGAGGGTAAGGCCCAGTGCCTTTGCACGTGCCTTACCTTTTTGGGTATCAAGATTGACTCTTCGTTAATGCAGTGTCATTTGCTACAAGATACGATTGCCCGTATGGTTGGTACAGTTCGGGAAATCGGGTCCTTTGTTGGTTCCATGAAGGATCTCCAGACCATGTTGGTTCTTCTGAATTTCGCCGGTAGGATTATTCCTATAAGCAGAAATTTTCTTCGGCGGCTCGAAGGGCGTCGTGCGGCGAGCGGTCACAAGCGAGTGAGTTTTGTGTAATGGCAGAAATGTTCGATGACTTGGCAGTATGGGGACAATTCTGGAACCATTTTTAATGAGATCTGCTCATGGTCGAAGTCTGTTCCTTCCAACATGGTAATTCAGTTGTTTACTGATGCGGCAGGGTCTCACGGGTGGGGGGCCCTTCTTGTCCGGTCACTGGAGTGCCGTCCCATGGCCTCGGTCATGGGTTCTGAGGGGCTTGTTAAGAAGTTTAGCCTGTTAGAGCTCCCCCCCCCATTATTATTGCCTTTGAGGTCTAGCGTGAGCAGCTAAGGGATCAGGAGGTCATGTTCTGGATGGATAACAAGAGCGTCATGTTGCTGTTAACATGCTCTTGTGGGGATCTCCCGCGGTAGTGCGGTACCCTCGCATGCTGGTGCTGAAGTGTCTGCACCCGGTGTCTTGAATAGAATTGCTGATGCTCTCTTTCGTTTCAATGGAAAGCATTCTATGCGTTGGCTCCTCAGGCGGACATTAACGGAGTCGTTTGTTCCTATTATTTATGGCAGGTAGCGCCGGTGGGTGATCTTTGATTGCCATGATCCGTTCTTCGCTGGCCCTCCCTATTTGGACCGCTTAGGTGAAGCATTGGTCTAAATAGATCACCTTCTGTGATAGGACGAGCCGGCCATCTTGAGGTGTTGTCCAATGGGGTCTTTAGGGACGGATCAACGAGCTTTAAAGGTAATGGGGTTTTTCTAAAGGGTCAGTCGGATCTCGGCTGACTGCCGTGTCCTTCTTCTGTAAATTTATGGCCTCTCAGCTCTTCAAGAACCTTCCTGGTCGGGCAGGTGTTGAGGGGCTGGGGGCGTATGGTGCCCAGAACAAGGGATGCTAGGGAGCCCGTTACCATCAGGAGATTGGTTCCTGTGTCGAACTGTGCCTGTGGTGGGTTCTCATGCCGACAAGGGTACCCGTTCTCCGCTGCCTTTGGGCTGGGTTTTTCATGGGGCACTTAGGGTGGTACAAGCCCGGGGGTCTGTTGGCCTTCTCATGTCAAGAACGACGAGTCATCTGATCTAATTTTCTCTCCAGATCAAAGACAGACCAAGAAGGGAAAGGAGGTGGACGTCTTAACCCGCCACGTGGGCTCAGTTTGTTGTCAAGCCAGGTTGCTTAGGACCTATATGGACGCGATCCGGAGGGTCCATTATAATTCCTGGTTCACGAGGACGGTTCCCCGTTGACCAGATTTCAATGCAGGAAAGGCCTGAGCATGGAAAGCGGGCCTTGACCCAAGGGTCATTGCCCCCACTCCTTCAGGGTTGGAGCGTCTACCGCTGCCGCGGGTTTGTGTTGGTCTGCCGACCACATTAGGGCGTTGGGGAGATGGAGGTCTAAGAGATACATGTTGTATGTTAGGCCATTAACAATATGAATGTTTGTTTTCTCATGTTGCGATGTTCCCAGTTAACTGTTGTTTCTTTACAGGGCCAAGAGATGGTCCACTGAGACTGCTGATCGCAGGTCACACCTACATTCACTGGGCGGAGCTGAGAGCGGTCGCGAGCCCTGACGGGCAACAACTGGGTCCCTCCCCCCCCATTGGGTCACTGTTAGGTGGCTAGGTCGTAGGGGTTTGAGTTGGCAGGATCTGCCTGGGTTGCTGAACGGGGCATTGCACAGGTGGGACAAACCCCAAGTTATGATCATTCACGCACGAGGTAGTGATATGGGGCTCCTGCCGTGCAAACTGCTCAGTGGGGTGATTCAGTCTGATTTGTACACTTTCCAGACATGGATCCCAATGTTAAGATAGGGTGGTCCAATAGCATCCCCAGAATTGAGTGGCGCCATGTGCAGCCCACAGGCTGGCCTTTCAGGTCAGAAAGAAACTGAACAGGGAGGTTAGGATTTTGTCCTAGCGCAGTCAGTAGGGTTTGTTGTGGAACATGGGAACATCACAACGGCTGGGAGAAGCCACAGGAGGGATGGGGTGCACCTCCCTGAGAGGGGCATCGACCTGTTCCTGGATAATTTGAGGCGTGCTATATTATTACACCTATGTGGGTGGCGGCAAGAGCTGTGCCTGTGGGCTATCTCTTGTGGCGGTTTGTACCACGCCCCGGTTTGCCATTAGAGGTAGAGTGACGGCTGGCCCAGGGGGAGGGTAGTCTCTGCAGGCGCGTGCCTGGGGCACCTCCCCCCATTTTATGTTGCCGAGAACTCCCTAAGTCTGTGCGTGCAGCTAAGCTCCGCTTGTGTAGGCATTCACGGGCGTGGTCCAATTTCCTAGCGGGGGGTACTTACTCTCCTAGCTAGATTGCCGCCACCTGGTTTAAGGTTTGCTGAGTTGCTTCCAGCCGGTTCCTATGTTCTATAATAAATGCGGACCCTACGGGTCTTTATACCCGCACCCTGTGTTTGTGTCATTATTCAAGTTATGTATTACCAAAGTCATTTATGGTAAAGTTAAGTTATAAGTTAAGTTATGTGTCAGTCAGTTTTATGACTGGTAAGTTATTACAGCAAGCCAGGAGGATAGGGCATTTAATTACTTAAGAGGTCACTTTTTAAAGAATCATATTTGTAAATGGCAAACAAAAATAATTCTGTGAATTCAAAATTGTACATTAATGATCTTGGTAGATGGCTAGATGAAGAAAAGTACTTTTAAAAGGTTGACATATGTTTGTTTGATTTTTCCCCATTTTCCCCAACCAAGAGCTGTACTTATGGATTGTGAAAATGCTGTACTCTATATGGTCTTGGTTAAATGCAGGATTTAGGTTTGTTGGTATGTATTTCAAAATTAAGTCAGCTGTAGTGTAAACTGAACAGTTTTACGTTAACCAGTCTCATTTCAAACACTGAGCAATCTTAGTCTGAGAGTATAACATGTTATGCAGATGTAAAAATCTTAGATAAAATGCCTCCTTGCATCTGGAAAGTCCTTGCATAAAGGGGCAGTAAAACTGGAATGTAATATATATATATATATATATATATATATATATATAAATATATATATATATATATATATATATATATATATATGTATATAAAAATGCATATCTGCCAAAAGGGCACCTACCATTTGTGTATTGAGGATGAAACATTTCTGCATGGTTTTAAATATAGAATTTCTACAGCATTGTTTGTCAAATAATCATAAATACACTGCTGCTAAAAAAATTGTTTTTATGGACCCCTGGCCCCACCATACAATTACTGCCACACTGAAGTTACAATCCAAAATTGCACAAAGAAATAAAAAACATTTGCTAAGTAAGTCCTACCTCTGCAAATGAAAGGGATCTGCCGTCTGACTCAGGCACACACCGTACAAACAAAGTGCCAAGTCATAAATCCTCTCAAATGCTAATACTTTACTCCCTGTAATAACATTTCCCATGCTCAATTAGCACTCTGCTGTAGAACACACTGGTGGCTGCCAAAATTATTATTTTTTTTTTTTTTAGTTCCCATTGGGTCCCATTGGGCCCCTGACAGGAGTCACCCCTGTCACCCCCTGATGGCGGCCCTGCGGTGTTACACACACAGATACAGTGACACACAGGTACACACTGACATGCACACACAGCAACATACTGGTACACACACAGATACAGTGATGCACAGATACATACTGACACGCACACACAGCAACATACTGGTACACACACAGATACATACTGACACACACACACAGCAACATACTGGTACACACACAGATACAGTGATGTACAGATACATACTGACACGCACACACACAGCAACATACTGGTACACACACAGATACAGTGATGCACAGATACATACTGACACGCACACACAGCAACATACTGGTACACACACAGTGACACACAGGTACATACTGACACGCACACACAGCAACATACTGGTACACACACAGATACAGTGATGCACAGATACATACTGACACGCACACACAGCAACATACTGGTACATACACAGATACAGTGATGTACAAATACATACTGACACGCACACAAAGCAACATACTGGTACTCACACAGTGACACACAGGTACATACTGACACGCACACACAGCAACATACTGGTACACACACAGATACAGTGACACACAGGTACATACTGACACGGACACACAGCAACATACTGGTACACACACAGATACAGTGACACACAGATACATACTGACACGCACACACAGCAACATACTGGTACACGCACAGATACAGTGATGTACAGATACATACTGACAAGCACACACACAGCAACATACTAGTACACACTGACACACACACACAGCAACATACTGGTACACACACAGATACAGTGACACACAGATACATACTGACACGCACAGACAGCAACATACTGGTACACACACAGATACAGTGACACACAGGTACATACTGACACGGACACACAGCAACATACTGGTACACACACAGATACAGTGACACACAGGTACATACTGACACGCACACACAGCAACATACTGGTACATGCACAGATACAGTGATGTACAGATACATACTGACAAGCACACACACAGCAACATACTAGTACACACTGACACACACACACAGCAACATACTGGTACACACACAGATACAGTGACACACAGATACATACTGACACGCACAGACAGCAACATACTGGTACACACACAGATACAGTGACACACAGGTACATACTGACACGGACACACAGCAACATACTGGTACACACACAGATACAGTGACACACAGGTACATACTGACACGCACACACAGCAACATACTGGTACATGCACAGATACAGTGATGTACAGATACATACTGACAAGCACACACACAGCAACATACTAGTACACACTGACACACACACACAGCAACATACTGGTACACACACAGATACAGTGATGCACAGATACATACTGACACGCACACACACAGCAACATACTGGTACACACTGACACACATACACAGCAACATACTGGTACCAAATGCAAAAAAGTGATTGCACTTGAAATGTTTATTAGCCACATATGGAGGAAAACAATCTGACACATTTTTATTCACTGCATCATGATTCCACTAACGCAGCGTTCAGAGGTTAGTTTTACCCATTTGCAGGAAGTTCCCATGAGTCTTTAATAGCGGTTACACACCCATATACACAGTGACAGATTGGTACACACACAGCGACACACAGATGCAGGGACCCACCAGTACAGACGGTGACACATTGCTGCACACACTGAGACGCAGACACAGTAACACACTGGTACACACAGTGACACACAGACTCCTTGACACAGTAACACACTGGTACACACAGACTAATTGATATAGTGACACACTGATACACACAGTGACACACAGACTCAGTGACACAGACACAGTAACACACTGGTACACACAGACTAATTGATATAGTGACACACTGGTACGCACAGTGACACACAGACTCAGTGACACACAGACTCAGTGACACAGACACAGTAACACACTGGTACACACAGACTAATTAATACAGTGACACACTGATACACACAGTGACACACAGACTCAGTGACACAGACACAGTAACACACTGGTACACACAGACTAATTGATATAGTGACACACTGGTACACACAGTGACACACAGACTCAGTGACACACAGACTCAGTGACACAGACACAGTAACACACTGGTACACACAGACTAATTAATACAGTAATACACTGGTACACTCAGTGACACACAGACTCAGTGACACAAAGTAACACACTGGTACACACAGACTTATTAATACAGTAATACACTGGTACACACAGACTAATTGATATAGTGACACACTGGTACACACAGTGACACATAGACTCAGTGACACAGACACAGTAACACACTGGTACACACAGACTAATTGATATAGTGACACACTGGTACACACAGTAACACACAGACTCAGTGACACAGACAAAGTAACACATTGGTACACACAGACTAATTGATATAGTGACACACTGGTACACACAGTGACACACAGACACAGTAACACACTGGTACACACAGACTAATTAATACAGTGACACACTGGTACACACAGTGACACACAGACTCAGTGACACAGACAAAGTAACACACTGGTACACACAGACTAATTAATACAGTAATACACTGGTACACACAGTGACACACAGACTCAGTGACACAGACACAATAACACACTTGTACACACAGACTAATTAATACAGTGACACACTGGTACACATAGTGACACAGACACAGTAACACACTTGTACACACAGACTAATTAATACAGTGACACACTGGTACACACAGTGACACACAGACTCAGTGACACAAAGTAACACACTGATACACACAGACTAATTAATACAGTAATACACTGGTACACACAGACTAATTGATATAGTGACACACTGGTACACACAGTGACACACAGACTCAGTGACACAGATAAAGTAACACACTGGTACACAGTACACACAGACTAATTAATACAGTAATACACTAGTACACACAGTGACACACAGACTCAGTGACACAGACACAGTAACACACTTGTACACACAGACTAATTAATACAGTGACACACTGGTACACACAGTGACACACAGACACAGTAACATACTGGTACACACTGTGACACACAGACACAGTAACACACTGGTACACACAGACTAATTGATACAGTGACACACTGGTACATACACCAAGACACAGTAATACACTGGTACATACACCAAGACACAGTAATACACTGGTACACACAGTGACACACAGACTCAGTGACACAGACAGAGTGACACACTGGTACACACAGATTAATTGACACAGTGAAACACTGGTACATACACCAAGACACAGTAATACACTGGTACACACAGTGACATACAGACTCAGTGACACACTGGTGCATAAACCAAGACCCAGTGACGCACTGGTACACACAGAGACACAGACACAGTAACACACTGGTACACACAGACTAATTGATATAGTGACACACTGGTACACACAGTGACACAGACATAGTGACACACTGGTACACACAGACTAATTAATACAGTGACACACTGGTACACACGACTACTTAATACAGTGACACACTGGTACACACAGACTAATTAATACAGTGACACACTGGTACATACACCAAGACACAGTAATACACTGGTACACCCAGTGACACACTGGTACACACAGACTAAGTAATACAGTGGCACACTGGTACACACAGACTAATCAATACAGTGACACACTGGTACATACACCAAGACACAGTAATACACTGGTACACCCAGTGACACACTGGTACACACAGACTAATTAATACAGTGACACACTGATACATACACCAAGACACAGTAATACACTGGTACACACAGTGACACACACACACAGTGACACACGGTACACGCAGACTAATTGATACAGTGACACACAGACTCAGTGACACAGACACAGTAACACACTGGTACACACAGACTCAGTGACACAGACACAGTGACACAATGGTACACACAGACTAATTGACACAGTGACACACTGGTACATACACCAAGACACAGTAATACACTGGTACACACAGTGACATACAGACTCAGTGACACACTGGTACATAAACCAAGACCCAGTGACACACTGGTACACACAGAGACACAGACACAGTAACACACTGGTACACACAGACTAATTGATATAATGACACACTGGTACACACAGTGACACAGACACAGTGACACACTGGTACACACAGACTAATTGATATAGTGACACACTGGTACACACAGTGACACACAGACTCAGTGACACAGACACAGTAACACACTGGTACACACAGACTAATTAATACAGTAATACACTGGTACACACAGTGACACACAGACACAGTGACACAGACACAGAAACACACTTGTACACACAGACTAATTGATACAGTGACACACTGATACATACACCAAGACACAGTAATACACTGGTACACCCAGTGACACACAGACACAGTGACACACTGGTACACACAGACTAATTGATACAGGGACTAACTGGTACATACACCAAGATACAGTAATACACTGGTACACACAGTGACACACAGACTCAGTGACACACTGGTACACACAGACTAATTGATACAGTGACACACAGGCACATACACCAAGACACAGTAATACACTGGTACATACACCAAGACACAGTAATACACTGGTACACCCAGTGACACACAGACACAGTGACACACTGGTACACACAGACTAATTGATACAGGGACTAACTGGTACATACACCAAGATACAGTAATACACTGGTACACACAGTGACACACAGACTCAGTGACACACTGGTACACACAGACTAATTGATACAGTGACACACAGGCACATACACCAAGACACAGTAATACACTGGTACATACACCAAGACACAGTAATACACTGGTACACCCAGTGACACACAGACTCAGTGACATAGACACAGTGACGCACTGGTACACATAGACTAATTGATACAGTGACACACTGGTACACACAGTGACACACAGACACAGTGACACAATGGTACACACAGACTAATTGATAGTGACACACTGGCACATACACCAAGACACAGTAATACAATGGTACACCCAGTAACACACAGACTCAGTGACATAGACACAGTGATGCACTGGTACACACAGACTAATTGATACAGTGACACACTGGCACATACAGCAAGACACAGTAATACACTGGTACACCCAGTGACACACAGACTCAGTGACATAGACACAGTGACGCACTGGTACACACAGACTAATTGACACAGTGACACACTGGTACATACACCAAGACACAGTAATACACTGGTACACCCAGTGACAAACAGACACAGTAACACACTGGTACACACTGTGACACACAGACACAGTGACATAGACACAGTGATGCACTGGTACACACAGACTAATTAATACAGTGACGCACTGGTACACACAGACTAATTGACACAGTGACACACTGGTACATACACCAAGACACAGTAATACACTGGTACACCCAGTGACACACAGACTCAGTGACATAGACACAGTGACGCACTGGTACACACAGACTAATTGACACAGTGACACACTGGTACATACACCAAGACACAGTAATACACTGGTACACCCAGTGACAAACAGACACAGTAAAACACTGATACACACAGTGACACACAGACTCAGTGACATAGACACAGTGATGCACTGGCACATACACCAAGACACAGTAATACACTGGTACACACGGACACAGTGACACACTGGCACATACACCAAGACACAGTAATACACTGGTACACACGGACACAGTGACACACTGGAACATACACCAAGACACAGTAATACACTGGTACACATAGACACAGTGACACACTGGTACATACACCAAGACACAGTAATACAATAGTAATACACTGGTACACACAGGGACACACTGGTACACTGAGATACAGACACAAAGTGGTACACACAGTGACACACAGACACAGTGACGCACTGGTACACACAGGGACACGCAGTGACACACTGGTACACTGAGATACAGACACAAAGTGGTACACCCAGTGACACACAGACACAGTGACGCACTGGTACACACAGGGACACGCAGTGACACACTGGTACACTGAGATACAGACACAAAGTGGTACACACAGTGACACACAGACACAGTGATGCACTGGTACACACAGTGACACACAGACACAGTGACACAATGGTACACACAGACTAATTGTTACAGTGACACACTGGTACATACACCAAGATACAGTAATACACTGGTACACACAGTGACACACAGACTCAGTGACACACTGGTACACACAGACTAATTGATACAGTGACACACTGGCACATACACCAAGACACAGTAATACACTGGTACACCCAGTGACACACAGACTCAGTGACATAGACACAGTGACGCACTGGTACACATAGACTAATTGATACAGTGACACACTGGTACACACAGTGACACACAGACACAGTGATGCACTGGTACACTACACACAGGGACACACAGTGACACACTGGTACACGGAGATACAGACACAAAGTGGTACACACAGTGACACACAGACACAGTGATGCACTGGTACACACAGGGACACACAGTGACATAAGTAATTAAATGCCCTATCCTCCTGGCTTGCTGTAATAATTTACCAGTCATAAAACTGACTGACACATAACTTAACTTATAACTTAACTTTACCATAAATGACTTTGGTAATACATAACTTGAATAATGACACAAACACAGGGTGTGGGTATAAAGACCCGTAGGGTCCGCATTTATTATAGAACATAGGAACCGGCTGGAAGCAACTCAGCAAACCTTAAACCAGGTGGCGGCAATCTAGCTAGGAGAGTAAGTACCCCCCGCTAGGAAATTGGACCACGCCCGTGAATGCCTACACAAGCGGAGCTTAGCTGCACGCACAGACTTAGGGAGTTCTCGGCAACATCAAATGGGGGGAGGTGCCCCAGGCGCGCGCCTGCAGAGACTACCCTCCCCCTGGGCCAGCCGTCACTCTACCTCTAATGGCAAACCGGGGCGTGGTACAAACCGCCTAGCCAGGGTGTGATATTATAAAGCTCCAGACCAGTAGGACCAGGTGTGACTAGGCGCGTGTACATGCCACTACCTGGGGAGTCAAAAAAAATTAACGTCCTTGGGCTTAAAGAAGCGAGCCGCGTAGCCCTCGTCCTGCCTCAGACACCCTGCTGATAAAAACACCCTAGTGATGTCCAGCCTAAGTGATTGCCGCCTTACCAATGAAAGGGAGGGCGGGAGGGAAGCTGTGAAGACAAGCTGGAAAGAGGATTTGGGGCCTGTAGCTTGGCTTCTTAAAGGTGAGCCCTGTACCCACCCACACAAATGCAACATTGTTGCCACTTCCAGCAGCTCACTCCTAAGGGCCTTAATTCTTATGTTCGTTCTGGGCTATGCTGCCCTCCACTGTCTTAAGTAATTAAATGCCCTATCCTCCTGGCTTGCTGTAATAATTTACCAGTCATAAAACTGACTGACACATAACTTAACTTATAACTTAACTTTACCATAAATGACTTTGGTAATACATAACTTGAATAATGACACAAACACAGGGTGTGGGTATAAAGACCCGTAGGGTCCGCATTTATTATAGAACATAGGAACCGGCTGGAAGCAACTCAGCAAACCTTAAACCAGGTGGCGGCAATCTAGCTAGGAGAGTAAGTACCCCCCGCTAGGAAATTGGACCACGCCCGTGAATGCCTACACAAGCGGAGCTTAGCTGCACGCACAGACTTAGGGAGTTCTCGGCAACATCAAATGGGGGGAGGTGCCCCAAGCGCGCGCCTGCAGAGACTACCCTCCCCCTGGGCCAGCCGTCACTCTACCTCTAATGGCAAACCGGGGCGTGGTACAAACCGCCACAAGAGATAGCCCACAGGCACAGCTCTTGCCGCCACCCACATAGGTATAATAATATAGCACGCCTCAAATTAACCAGGAACAGGTCGATGCCCCTCTGAGGGAGGTGCACCCCATCCCTCCTGTAGAGGCTTCTCCCAGCCGTTGTGATGTTCCCATGTTCCACAACAAACCCTACTGACTGCGCTAGGACAAAATCCTAACCTCCCTGTTCAGTTTCTTTCTGACCTGAAAGGCCACCCTGTGGGCTGCACATGGCGCCACTCAATACTGGGGATGCTATTGGACCACCCCTTAACATTGGAACCCATGTCTGGAAAGTGTACAAATCAGACTGAATCACCCCACTGAGCAGTTTGCACGGCAGGAGCCCCATATCACTACCACGTGCGTGAATGATCATAACTTGGGGTTTGTCCCACCTGTGCAATGCCCCGTGCAGCAACCCAGGCAGATCCTTCCAACTCAAACCCCTACGACCTAGCCACCTAACAGTGACCCAATGGGGGGGGGGGGCCCAGTTGTTGCCCGTCAGGGCTCGCGACCGCTCTCAGCTCCGCCCAGTGAATGTAGGAGTGACCCGCGATCAGCAGTCTCAGTGGACCATCTCTTGGCCCTGTAAAGAAACAACAGTTAACTGGGAACATCGCAACATGAGAAAACAAACATTCATATTTTTAAAGGCCTAACATACAACATGGATCTCGTAGACCTCCATCTCCCCAATGCCCTAATGTGGTCGGCAGACCAACACAAACCCGCGGCAGGGGTAGACGCTCCAACCCTGAAGGAGTGGGGGCAATGACCCTTGGGTCAAGGCCCGCTTTCCATGCTGCCCAGCTCAGGCCTCTCGTGCATTGAAATCTGGTCAACAGGGAACCGGCCTCGTGAACCAGAAATTGTAATGGACCCTCCGGATCGCGTCCATATAGGTCCTAAGCAACCTGGCTGGGCAACAAAATGAGCCCACGTGGAGGGTTAAGACGTCCACCTCCTTTCCCTTCTTGGTCTGTCTTTGATCTGGAGAGGAAAATTAGATCAGATGACTCGTCGTTCTTGACATGAGGAGGCCTACAGACCCCCGGGCTTGAACCACCCTAAGTGCCCCGTGAAAAAACCAGCCCAAAGGCAGCGGAGAACGGGTACCCTTGTCATCATGAGAACCCACCACAGGCACGGTTCAACACAGGAACCAATCTCTTGATGGTGACGGGCTCCCTAACATCCCTTGCTCTGGGCACCATACGCCCCCCAGTCCCTCAACACCTGCCCGACCAGGAAGGTTCTTGAAGAGCCGAGAGGCCATAAATTTACAGAAGAAGGACACGGCAGTCAGCCGAGATCCGACTTACCCTCTAGAAAAACCCCAGTACCTTTAAGCTCGTTGATCCGTCCCTAAAGACCCCATTGGACAACACCTCAAGATGGCCGACTCGTCCTATCACAGAAGGTGATCTATTTAGACCAATGCTTCACCTAAGCGGTCCAAGTAGAGAGGGCCAGCGAAGAACAGATCATGGCAATCAAAGATCACCCACCGGCGCTACCTGCCATAAATAATAGGAACAAACTACTCCGTTAATGTCCGCCTGAGGAGCCAACGCATAGAATGCTTTCCATTGAAACGAAAGAGCGCATCAGCAATTCTATTCTGTACACCGGGTGCAGACACTTCAGCACCAGCATGCGAGGGTACCGCACTACCGCGGGAGATCCCCACGAGAGCATGTTAACAGCAACATGACGCTCTTGTTATCCATCCAGAACACAACCTCCTGATCCCTTAGCTGCTCACGCAAAACCTCAAAGGCAATAATAATGGGGGGGGGAGCTCTAACAGGCTAAACTTCTTAACAAGCCCCTCAGAACCCATGACCGAGGCCATGGGACGGCACTCCAGTGACCGGACAAGAAGGCCCCCCACCCGTGAGACCCTGCCGCATCAGTAACAACTGAATTACCATGTTGGAAGGAACAAACTTCGACCATGAGCAGATCTCATTAAAAAATGGTTCCAGAATTGTCCCCATACTGCCAAGTCATCGACATTTCTGCCATTACACAAAACTCACTCGCTTGTGACCGCTCGCCGCACGACGCCCTCTGAGCCGCCGAATAAAACTTCTGCTTATAGGAATAATCCTACCGGCGAAATTCAGAAGAACCAACATGGTCTGGAGATCCTTCATGGAACCAACAAAGGACCCGATTTCCCGAACCTTACCAACCATACGGGCAATCATATCTTGTAGCAAAGGACACTGCATTAACGAAGAGTCAATCTTGATACCCAAAAAGGTAAGGCACGTGCAAAGGCACTGGGTCTAACCCTCCGCCAGAGGGACACCCATTCTGGCCAGCAAAAATCGAATCACTTTCATCAGGAAAGCACACACAGCGTATCCAGCATATCCAAACAGCTGGACATCGTCCAGGCAATGTGCCGGCCATCAAAAACAGCAATCACTGAGATGGCCCAGTGCAAGAAGCTCTGAAGGCTTCAAAATGAGCACATGATATAGAACAGCTCATAGGCAAGCTTTTGTCCACGAAATACTTGCCCTCACGCCAACATCCCAGGGTGTAAGGAGGAGGGATGAATGGGAAGCATCCGAAATGCTGATACCACAACCAGGTTTGCCCTCCATACCAGTGATAACGCGTCATCAAAGGACTGGTAGTAAACCGAACTGACTCAGGGGAAATAGCGATGCTGCCCGACCTCCCTCTAGGGAAGGTAAGGTGCTGGATGAGCCGGGACTTACCCGGCTCCTTCTTAGGAACAACGCCAAGAGGAGAGAGGAACCAATCCTCGAATCGTAATCTCCACAAATGAGCCAGCCCTGCGGCCCACAGCAATCTCCTTGTCCCTCTTTTCCTCGCAACGCTAGGAAATTAGTATGCCGATTTCGTAAACCCTATACCGCGAAGCTGAAGGGGATAATGAATCCCTGAAGGAGGCCGCCGCCTAGCAAGGCAGCCACCCTCCTATCCGAATTACGGCTACCAATTGCGGCTACCCTCAGTGGGGTGGCCACCCTTTCCGGCAGTGAAAGGTTTGAAACTGGAACTAGGCTGCTCTCGCGACCGGCCTGCATCGTGGGATCTGTTACACTCCAACTGGAGTGGCCACCCCGCGGTGCTTACTCACGTGGCAAGACACACGCCGGCCCTTTGGGGCAGAGCTTATTCTAGAACTGCGCAGGAAATACCTGTGGAACGCCGCTGAGAGCGCTAAGGTGCGCAATTGCCAGGGGACCCAGCAGAGACCTGCCCGGGCAAAAAAGGCTTTTTCGGGCCCGAACTATGCCCCTAACCACAAATCTACGTCGCCAAATTCAGGAGGGGATTACCAACCATCTATCGCTGAACGCGACGCCATAATCCCGCTATGCCCGTTCCCGAAACCGCTCGCAAACGGTTTAGATGGCATCTTGATATTTGAGGATATTCAGAGCCCGATCGGGAAGTTTAGCGATGTAACACCGCCATTTCTTCCCGGTGATAGACCTTGGCCGGAAGTTCAAACCTATGCCATATTTACCCTCTTGAATGCGTCTAACAAATTTGGACTTCAGATGCTCGAGAAGGCTTAATGAGGGCTGCTTGTGCTCGTCCCCAAACATGGCCGTTGTAAGCCCATCTGTCGCCCCAGGGACAGCCACCCCCCGCTGCGCAGGAGGTGTCTGCAATGAACACAGGGTTCTAGCGAGAGAAACAAGGGGAGAGGGGGAGGACCCATGGCCTTACGCACCTTGACTACCCACGTCATCAATTTTATACATTCCCTTCTGCTCTTTAGCCTCCGACCCCAGGGACCTATCACTCACTCAGACCCAAAATCATCCGAAGATGAACTAAAGCCCCTATGCCCGAAAGATAAAATGGTCTCACCAGTTCCAAGAGGGGCGCTGTACTCTTCCTTGCCACGAACACCTGGACTGTACTGCATCGGCACCCAAGCATTCTGTGGCTCCATGAGATACACCACTTCTTGCGATTCCATGCTCTGCAGCTCCCAAGGGCGCTGCACGGCAAAGGATCCAAGGAGATTGAAGGTTACTCCCGGCTGTGCTCCTCCTTGGCCTGAAATGAGAAATGCAAGAGAGGAGTACCACGGGGAGAGGACAAGGACCCCCCCAGCCACAGTAGAATCTAGTCCCCCTCGCCCAGAACATTGCGCAATGCGCCACACACTGTTGCATACACTCAGACATGCCACTCTCTTGTGATGCAGACACTGCATTCGCCACTACACCTGACTAGAGAAGCCCTGTTCTGTGCTATCTCCATGCTGAGCAGAAACTAAGAGAAAAACATCTGGGCCCTTCCTGGCCGAAACGTTAATTGTTACCCCAAATGCATCCCACAGGGGAGGGGGTACCCCAGGTGAACTCCTGCGTGCCCTATGTGATGGGCCTCTCATGCACCGCAACATAACACGGCGTAATTCCTGCTAGGCCTCAATTGGCCGCTAACAGACAGGCCTTGCGCCACTGACTGACTGCAAAGAAAAGGCTGACTATCTAAACAATCTGTTGATAAACAAAAGAAACCCCCAGTCAGGCCTGCGGCCTGCTCATAAATGCCCTTTCTCAGCGCCTGAAACCACAGCCTCTGGCCTGCAAATTCTCCCATGCTTTCCACATCATACTCCCCAGACATTGCAAGCAATTTATCTGCCAGCGAGCGCAGAGCCACTGAGCCTCGCTGCGCGCCCCCCCCAGCGGGCCTCGTCCCCCCCCCCAGGCACTCCTCTCTTACCTGGGACCCCGGAGGAGGAGACGATCCCACCCGCTTGGCTACCGGATCTCAAATGGCGGTTCCGGAAGTGACGTCACCGGAAGTGACGTCACCGGAAGCGC
Organism: Bombina bombina; assembly: GCF_027579735.1. Classification (NCBI taxonomy): domain Eukaryota; kingdom Metazoa; phylum Chordata; class Amphibia; order Anura; family Bombinatoridae; genus Bombina; species Bombina bombina. The sequence continues at coordinate 96,927,875 of NC_069510.1, forward strand.
CGAGACCGGAAGAGACGCCGTCAATGATGGATGCCGCCGCCCGCATGGCCGAAGACTCGCCCGAAGCCATCCGACGACCAGGAGGAGGGGAAGAACCGCCGGAAGTCGCGACCGCTAAAGGGGGACCGCCGCCACAAGCCCTGCAAGAGCGCGACCGCTGCAGGCCTGGGCTTCGTGGACACCGTAACCGATGGCGGAGGTAAGTATGAATGCTCACACTCACTCCAGCCAACGATCCACCCTAGAGACGCGCATCAGGGGTATGTGGAAATGATTAAGGGGGGGGAAGAGGTTACCCGGCCCCCAGGCCCAACCACTAACTGACCGGGAGGGAGAGAGGGGGAAGATGGGCCTACCTGGGAAATAATCTATTAACTGGAGAGTGCCAGGTCAAACACCAATAGTGCACCCAGATCCCTCCCTGACTTCCCCATTAAATTACAGAGAAAAGGGGGGAAAGATCGGGGTACGACTCACCGGAGATGGTGGGACTCCGATCAGTAACTCCTCCAACACATCACTCTTCACAGGTGCTCTGGAAGACTTTGAAAAAACAGCCCATGCTGCAGCAGACTGCTTAACCAGAGAATGAAGATGCTGTGATCCTGCAAGCTGTGAAGACAAGCTGGAAAGAGGATTTGGGGCCTGTAGCTTGGCTTCTTAAAGGTGAGCCCTGTACCCACCCACACAAATGCAACATTGTTGCCACTTCCAGCAGCTCACTCCTAAGGGCCTTAATTCTTATGTTCGTTCTGGGCTATGCTGCCCTCCACTGTCTCACTGGTACACTGAGATACAGACACAAAGTGGTACACACAGTGACACACAGATTAATTGACACAGTGACACACTGACACAGATCTAGGTTCAATAATAACTAATATCATGCTGAATAATCTCGCTGCAACATCATAACTTGAAATTTGTGTTGCAATATCAGTGTCACAAAAATGTCTAAAACTTGTTAACAACAAACAAACTAAAGCAACATCCTATAGAAAACAGTTAAAGAGACATAACCAAAGACAACCTCGTCCACTTTGAAATAGTGAGACACGACCACAAAACAAAATACGTCACACAATACATTCCTTGCTCATGCTGTCAGAATGAGGTTTAGAATGAAAAACCCGTCCACGCCTCTTGCACGCCCTAGAAGATCCATTTTCACCACATTGTTCCCTGAGAGGGTCTTTATTCTATCCAGCAAGATGTCTTTGATAAAACAGACGTGAATATTTTTCAAGTTACAAACATTTAGAATCCCATTTTGGAAACGTGTTTGCCAAGTTCTGTGTCTTTTCGTCAAACTTAAGGCTGTGACACACTGCAAGCGATGCGGTGCGAGGTGAAGCAGCTGCTTCGCGCCGCATTGTATCACTTCTGAAGTTCACATATTTAATCTCTGAGCGTTTAACTACGCCACCTCACGCAGCAGAGTACTCAGAGATGAAAAGGCAGGACACACTGAGCGTGTACAGCCGCATCTACACGCTGCGCGCCACTCCGCTTGCAGTGCGTCACAGCCTTAACGGTTCTGGTTGGCTGCGTGAGATTTCAATTATTGGACATTTAACATAACTATAGATTTTAATGGACGGAAGGCCCACTAATGAAAATGCTAAAAAAAAAATAGGTGAAACAATGCTTTACCAGCAGCCTATCAAGCACAGAGACACATGGGCTGTCACTAGTTATTCTGTTGTATGTATTTGCATAAAAGGCAATATGTAAAGCAGAAAAGTTTACATGATGGGAGCTTTGGGGTCCCATGTTGCCTAGGTCACATGCTGCTTCCCTGCATTATATTAGGGTGGGTGTATGGGACTGTGTCAGCTGTTGTAGTCATGTCATGATTCTCAGACAACCCTTCCCTTTGCCACCTGTTGGGAATTCCCTTGCACCACAGCTCAGTTCCCTCCTTTACCACTTGTAATGGGAGCTGCATCATATGAGGATTATTTTTGCCCCTCATACAACGTGAGCTTAGGTTGCAGCCCTTATTTTGTATCTAGCACATGTTATGGACACATGCACCGACTTATGCCTACCTGCTAGTTCCAATCTGGTAACTAGGGGGTCTGACCTGTTTTATTATAATTTTATAGAGAATATTTTAAACATGAAAAAAATGAATAAAGTTTACAAAGAATTTAAGGGCCATAATAGTTGGAAAATTACATGCTCTAATTTGTTATAGCATGGCATTTTAAGACTATAGACTCTGCACTACTGTGTGCAGGGTCAACAGAGCACTGCTTGTCCTGAGCGGAAACGTAGTCAATCGACTAGCGCTGCTGATTTGATTAGACAAAGACCTCTCAAAAGTGGGGGTGTGGTATAGAGAGATACGAAAATGTTTGTTTTTCTTTACATCTTCATATACCCTACAGATCTTGCCTTTTGCTATAACCTCTCCCTATACCCCCAATGTATGTATTGGTACTTGTAAAGCACGGCTAATCACCCGTAAGGGTCTCAAGGCGCTGCTCATTTTATCGACCTCGGAAGGATTAAAGGCTGAGTGGACCTCGCCGGGAATCAAACCTTCTACCCTTGGGATGCTACAGAGCTCAGCCACAGTGCCTTAGCATGCTAAGCTATCTGCACCTTACCTGCTTCTAATACCTCTTCCTATACACCCAGCACCCTACTGATCTTATCTGCTGCTAATACCTCTTCCTATACACCCAGCACCTACTGACCTTACCTGCTGCTAATATCTCTTTCTATACACCCAGCATCCTACTGACCTTACCTGGTGCTGATACAGCTTCCTATACACCCAGCGGCCTACTGGCTTTACCTTCTTCTTATACCTCTTCCTCTTCTTATACACCCAGTACCCTACTGACCTGGCCTGCTGCAAATTGCTCTTCCTATACACCTAGCATCCTATTGACCTTACCTGCTGCTATTACCTCTTCCCATACACCCAGCACCTGCTGACCTTACCTGCTGCTAATACCTCTTCCTATAAATCCAGCACCCTTCAACGCATTGACTGTAAGCAGTAGTCACAGCAGGATATGTGTAGATACAACACACTGACTAAGCAGGAGTCACAGCAGGATATGGGTAGATATAACATACTGACTGTAAGCAGGAGTCACAGCAGGACATGAGTAGATACAACGTACTGACTGTAAACAGGAGTCACAGCAGGATATGTGTAGATACAACGTACTGACTGTAAACAGGAGTCACAGCAGGATATGTGTAGATACAACACACGGACTGTAAGCAGGAGTCACAGCAGGATATGTGTAGATACAACACACTGACTAAGCAGGAGTCACAGCAGGATATGTGTAGATACAACACACGGACTGTAAACAGGAGTCACAGCAGGATATGGGTAGATACAACACACTGTAAGCAGGAGTCACAATAGGATATGTGTAGATACAACGTACTGTCTTTAAGCAGGAGTCACAATAGGATATGTGTAGATACAACACACTGACTGTAAGCAGGAGTCACAGCAGGATATGGGTAGATACAACATACTGACTGTAAGCAGGAGTCACAGCAGGACATGAGTAGATACAACGTACTGACTGTAAACAGGAGTCACAGCAGGATATGTGTAGATACAACACACGGACTGTAAGCAGGAGTCACAGCAGGATATGGGTAGATACAACACACTGTAAGCAGGAGTCACAACAGGATATGTGTAGATACAACGTACTGTCTTTAAGCAGGAGTCACAATAGGATATGTGTAGATACAACGTACTGTCTTTAAGCAGGAGTCACAATAGGATATGTGTAGATACAACACACTGACTGTAAGCAGTAGTCACAGCAGGATATGTGTAGATACAACACACTGACTAAGCAGGAGTCACAGCAGGATATGGGTAGATACAACATACTGACTGTAAGCAGGAGTCACAGCAGGACATGAGTAGATACAACGTACTGACTGTAAACAGGAGTCACAGCAGGACATGAGTAGATACAACGTACTGACTGTAAACAGGAGTCACAGCAGGATATGTGTAGATACAACACACGGACTGTAAGCAGGAGTCACAGCAGGATATGGGTAGATACAACACACTGTAAGCAGGAGTCACAACAGGATATGTGTAGATACAACGTACTGTCTTTAAGCAGGAGTCACAATAGGATATGTGTAGATACAATACACTGACTGTAAGCAGGAGTCACAGCAGGATACGTGTAGATACAACACACTGTCTTTAAACAGGAGTGACAATAGGATATGTGTAGATACAACGTACTGTCTGTAAGCAGGAGTCACAACAGGATATGTGCAGATACAACGTACTGACTTTAAGCAGGAGTCACAGCAGGATATGTGTAGATACAACGTACTGACTGTAAGCAGGAGTCACAATAGGATATGTGTAGATACAACACACTGACTGTAAGCAGGAGTCACAACAGGATATGTGTAGATACAACGTACTGTCTGTAAGCAGGAGTCACAACAGGATATGTGTAGACACAACGTACTGACTGTAAGCAGGAGTCACAGCAGGATATGTGTAGATACAACGTACTGACTGTAAGCAGGAGTCACAATAGGATATGTGTAGATACAACACACTGACTGTAAGCAGGAGTCACAACAGGATATGTGTAGATATAACGTATTGTCTGTAAGCAGGAGTCACAACAGGATATGTGTAGATACAACACACTGACTGTAAGCAGGAGTCCCAATAGGATATGTGTAGATACAACACACTGACTGTATAAGCAGGAGTCACAACAGGATATGTGTAGATACAACGTACTGACTGTAAGCAGGAGTCACAGCAGGATATGTGTAGATACAACGTACTGACTGTAAGCAGGAGTCACAATAGGATATGTGTAGATACAACACACTGACTGTAAGCAGGAGTCACAATAGGATATGTGAAGATACAACGTACTGACTGTAAGCAGGAGTCACAACAGGATATGGGTAGATACAACACACTGTAAGCAGGAGTCACAACAGGATATGTGTAGATACAACGTACTGTCTTTAAGCAGGAGTCACAATAGGATATGTGTAGATACAACACACTGACTGTAAGCAGGAGTCACAGCAGGATATGTGTAGATACAACACACTGACTAAGCAGGAGTCACAGCAGGATATGGGTAGATACAACATACTGACTGTAAGCAGGAGTCACAACAGGATATGTGTAGATATAACGTATTGTCTGTAAGCAGGAGTCACAACAGGATATGTGTAGACACAACGTACTGACTGTAAGCAGGAGTCACAACAGGATATGTGTAGATATAACGTATTGTCTGTAAGCAGGAGTCACAACAGGATATGTGTAGATACAACGTACTGTCTGTAAGCAGGAGTCACAATAGGATATGTGTAGATACAACACACTGACTGTAAGCAGGGGTCACAATAGGATATGTGTAGATACAACATACTGACTGTAAGCAGGAGTCACAATAGGATATGTGTAGATACAACACACTGATTGTATAAGCAGGAGTCACAACAGGATATGTGTACATAAAACACATTGACTGTGTTAGTTTTCTTTTATTTGATTTTAAGATGGAATTAAAGTTTTCCGACAATGAACTATGAAGTTAACCTGTCAATAGATGTGATTGTAGATTGTTGGGTAAGGGTAAGAGTCTCTATATAAATGTGTTTCAGAGTTTTAGTGATAATAGCTCTTCCAAGTGATTTTAAATTGTGCTCTTGATAAAGGTGGTATAACCGCTGAAACACGTAGAGCATTTAACAAGTTTTAAATGGCTGTGTAACGCTGGCATATCACGGCTGTGATTTGGATAATAAAAGCAGTTTTTTCCCCTTCACATTGTGAGCAAATTCCATTTAGGGTTGCCTTAAATGTTACAATATTAAACTACATTTCTTTTTAAAGACACAATGAGTCCACGGATTTCATCCTTACTTGTGGGATTACGCCTCCTGGTCAGCAGGAGGAGGCATAGAGCACCACAGCAGAGCTGTATATATAGCTCCTCCCTTCCCTCCCACTCCAGTCATTCTCTTTGCCTGTGTTAGTGATAGGAAGAGCTAAAGTGAGGTGTTAGCTTAGATTCTTCAGTCAAGAGTTTATTATTTTTAAAATTGTACCAGTGAGTGCTATTTTATTATAGGGTGTAGCCGTATTCCTTGTCAGCCTCTAGAGTAGAGCTACTGGTGGCTTTAAAGCAATGGGAACTGGTGGGACATAATTCTCACTGCGCCTCCCATACTGTGCTGCCCTTTCTGTGATGGCCTAAGTTGGATCTTACTCAGGCTTTATCTTTTCTACAGGACTATAGGAGGGACCCAATGGACCTCTGAACCCTGTTGAGGCTGTCCTGCTGTCGGACAGCATAAGAGGTAAGTGCAGCCTTTATTTCTCTACAGGAAAATTCCTCAGGGACATATTTACCTCAGTGAGGATTTTCTGCACATTTATGGGAATCAGGGGCTCTGTCAGTGAAGAGCTTTTTTCCCTGACAGCATTTAGCAGACTGGGCCACGCTTGTATGGGGACTAAGTCTCATTCACAGTAGGGGACTCCTCACATGGCGACTTTATTATAGTAATGGGCCTTAACCGAGTGTTTTTTGAAACAGGCACTGAAAGGGAAGGCATGTTTAACTATGGGCTTCACTACGTGACAGACATGTCTTAGCCGTTGAGTGAACAATATAAGCAGGCTGAACAGCTTTTATTCGCACAAAGGTTATACTGTCACTCCCGGTGCCTTTACTGAGCAGTTTGGGACTCCCTGAGGGCTCGGGGGATATGTTCTCAGACAGAGTTTTGTTGTTCTTAAACATTCTGGATCTCCATGAGATCTACAATGCTTGCCTGGACTGGCCTCAGTTGACTTCGTTCAGTTTACCAGGTTCCAGTCAGACACCATAATGTCATTTACCTACATCAATCATCAGGGTGGAACAAGGAGTTCCTTGGCGATGACAGTAGTCTCCAGAATGATTTGGTGGTTGGAGATCAGTTATTGTTGTCTGTTGACAATTTGTTTTCTCATCCGGATGTGTTCTCCAGTCTGGTCCTTAAATAGGGTCAGCCGGAGTTGGATCTCGAAGCATACAGCTCAGAATGCCAAACTTCCATAGTACGGGTTGAGATCCAGAGTTCCTCAGGCGGCTCTGATAGAGGCTCTGGCGGCCTCTTGGTCCTGTGATCTGACATAGTTTTTTCCTCCATTTGCTCTCCTTCCTCGAGCGATTGTACAGATCAGACGGGAAAGGGTTTCAGTGATTCTCATAGCTCCAGCCTGTCTTCAGAGGATCTGGTATACAGATCTGATAGAGATGTCGTTTCTACCCCCTTGGAGTGATAGGTAGCGTGGCCGAGCGGTCTAAGGCACTGGATTTATGCTCCAGTCTCTTCGGAGGCGTGGGTTCAGATCCCACTGCTGCTATAATCATCACAGGACCTTCTGGTTCTGGGACCCTTCTATCATTTAAATCTTGATTCTCTGAAGCTGAATGCTTGGAGATTGAACGGTTGATCCCAGACAAGCGAGGTTCCTCTGATTCGATCATAGATACCTTAAATTCAGGCATGTAAGCCTGTCGCTAGGAAGATTTGCCATAAGATATGGCGTCCTGTCGCTAGGAAGCTTTGCCATAAGATATGGCGTCAATATCTTTCTTGGTGTGAATTCAAGGGCTACTCAGGCAGTAGAGTTAGGATTTCTAGGATTTTGTCTTTTCTTCAAGAAGGATTGGAGAAGGGTTTATCAGCAAGTTCCCTAAAGGGTCAGATATCTGCCTTATCTTTTTTGTTTCACAAATGTCTGGCAGATGTTCCATATATTCACTCTTTTTGTCAGGCTTTGATTAGAATCAGGCCTGTTTTTTAACCAATTGCTCCTCCATGGAGTTTGGATTTAGTTCTTAAAGTTCTTTAAGGGGTTCAGTTTGAGCCTATGCATTCCATAGATTTTAAGTTGTTATTGTGGAAAAAATGTATTTCTTGTTACCTTTTCTTCTGTTCGAAGAGTGTATGAACTTTAGGCATTACAATATAATTCGCCTTCCCTTATTTTTCATTTGGATCAGGTGGTTTTTCGTACTAAACTTGGATTGTCTTCCTAAGGTTGTTTCAAACAAGAACATTGATCGGGAGATTGTTGTTCCTTTCTTGTGTCCTACTCCTTCTTCCAGAAGGAACTTCTTTTGCACAATTTGGACGTGGTCTGTGCTTTAAAATCTTACTTTCAAGCGACTTGAGGACTTTTGTCTATCGTTTTCTTTATTTGTCCTTTTTCTGGACACTGTAAGGGTCAGAAAGCTACGGCTATCTCCCTTTCTTTTTGGCTGAAGAGTATCATACGTTTTGCATATGAGACTGCTGGACAGCAGCCTCCTGTAAGAGTTACGGCTCATTCCACTAGGGCTGTTGCTTCCTCATGGGCATTCAAAAATTATGCTTCTGTTGACCAGATTTGCAAGACTGCAACTTGGTCCTCTCTTCACACTTTTTCTAACTTTTACGAATTTGATATTTTTGCTTCGGCTGAGGCTGTTTTTGGGAGAAAGGTTCTTCAAGCAGTGGTGCCTTCAGTTTAGGTTCCCTGTCTTGTCCCTCCCTTTTCATCCATGTACTATAGCTTTGGTATTGTATCCCACAAGTAAGGATGAAATCTGTGGCTCATTGTGTCTTTAAAAAGAAAAGAAAATGTATGCTTACCTGATAAATTTGTTTCTTTTTAGACACGATGAGTCCACGCCCACCCTGTTCTATGAGACAGGTTATTAATTTTTGTAAACTTCTGCACCTTGGCTTTTCCTTTCTTTTCCTAACTTCAGTCGAATGACTGGAGTGGGAGGGAAGGGAGGAGCTATATATACAGCTCTGCTGTGGTGCTCTTTGCCTCCTCCTGCTGACCAGGAGGCGTAATCCCACAAGTAAGGATGAAATCCGTGGACTCATTGTGTCTAAAAAGACACAAATTTATCAGGTAAGCATACATTTTCTTTTGTCTCAGTGTTTCCTGAGGTGATTTGGAATTGAGGTGACTCATGTGGGTGCGAGAAGTGGAGACTTTCCCAGCATTCCAGTGTTGATCTCAAGAAGGAACAATGCCACCAACCCTGGATAAAATACCCAAAAGAAGCCATTTATATGTATGGCACATAGACTTTATACAGGAGCCAAAACAAGGCATGTTCACCTCTGGCATGTGGATTTTATATGAAAGCCAAAACAAGGCATGTTCACCTCTGGCATATGGATTTTATATGAAAGCCAAAACAAGTCATGTTTCCATATAGTGCATGGACTTTCTATAGGAGCAAAAACAAGTTATATTTCTTATGCAACATGGACAATATACAGGAGAAAAACAAGACATGTTTATATATGACACATGGGCTTTATATCAGAGCCAAAACAAGGCATGTTTCCATATAGCACATGGACTTTATTTAATATAGCACATGCACAATAGACAGGAGAAAAAAACAAGACACACATATTTATACTTGGCACATGGAATTTTTACATTTATATGATATGTTTACATATGGCATATGGACCTGATTTGGGAGCCAAAACAAGGCATGCTTATGTATTGCACATGGACTTTATACGCAAGCTTAAACAATTCATGTTCACCTATGGCACATGGACTTAATATGGGAACCAAAACGAGACACATTTATGTATGGCACATGGACTTTATACAGGAGTCAAAACAAGATAATATTTACATATGGCACATGGACGTGTATGGCACGTGGCAAAGAAAAAAAAAACAAGACATGTTTATGTGTGGCACATAGACTTTATACAAGACACGTTACATTCGGCACATGGACTTTATACAGGAGTCAAAACAAGACATATTTATATATGGCACATGGAGTTTATACAGGAGTCAAAACAAGACATGTTTATGTATGGCACATTGACTTTATACAGGAGTCAAAACAAGACAAGTTTATATATGGCACATGGAATTTATACAGGAGTCAAAACAAGACATGTTTATGTATGGCACATGGACTTTATACAGGAGTCAAAACAAGACATGTTTATATATTGAACATGGACTTTATACACAAGTCAAAACAAGACATGTTTATACTGTATATGGCACATGGAATTTATACAGGAGTCAAAACAAAACATGTTTATCTATGGCACATTCATGGACTTTATAAGTCAAAACCAGACAAAATTTACATATGGCTTGTGGACTATATACAGAAGGAAAAAATAAGGTATAATTTTGTATGGCACATGGACTTTATACAGTCAAAGAAGACATCTTTACTTAAGGCAGGTGGACTTTATACAGGAGTCAAAGCAAGACATGTTTACATATGGCATATAAACTTTGTACAGGAGTCAAAGCACGAAATGTTTACATATGACACATGGACTAAATACGGGAGTCAAAACAAGACATGTTTACATTCAGCACATGGACTTTATACCAGAGTCAAAGCAAGACATGTTTACATATGGCACATAAATTTTGTACAGGAGTCAAAGCACAAAATGTTTACATATGACACATGGACTAAATACAGGAGTCAAAGCACAAAATGTTTACATATGACACATGGACTAAATACAGGAGTCAAAACAAGACATGTTTACATTCGGCACATGGACTTTATACAGGAGTCAAAGCAAGACATGTTTACATATGGCACATAAACTTTGTACAGGAGTCAAAGCACAAAATGTTTACATATGACACATGGACTAAATACAGGAGTCAAAGCACAAAATGTTTACGTCACAGCCCTATACTCATCCATTCCCCATGAGAAGGGAATGGAAGCACTTGCTTTTTTCTTTCGAGAATGGTCAGAATTCTCTGCAGAGTTCCAAACATTTATTCTTCTGGTGTCCCTTTTCCTTCTGACCCATAACTTTTTTGAATTTGAGGGTACCTTCTACCTCCAGAGATATGGGACGGCTATGGGGGCTAAATTTGCCCCCTATTACGCCAACCTTTTTATGGGTTGGTGGGAGCTGTCCCTCATCTTTGGAGATAGTAATCCCCACAAAAAGGACATCAGCTTCTATTGTCAATTTATCGATGACTTGATCCTCATTTGGGATGGCAGTGAAGCTGATTTAGAGTTTGTGGAGGGTATTAACCAAAATAAAATGGGACTCAAATTTACCTTTGAGACACAGCTGAATGAAATTAATTTTCTTGATGTGACACTTAGTGGCACCCTAGAGGGTAAAGTAAAAACAAATTTATATAGGAAACCCATATCCGGCAACTCTTTGTTGCATGCTAGGAGCTGCCACCCCAAACATGTGCTGTATGCAATTGCAAAAGGGCAATTTATAAGAGCAAAAAGAAATTGCTCGGATATTAAAGATTGCCATATCCAGATGGGGGATGTCAGTAGACGTTTGGTCCAAAGAGGATACCCCCAGAAGATTGTCAAGAAAGCACACAGAGAGGTTGTGGGATCACATAGATCTGATTTACTGAGAGATAAATCTAAGACCAAAGAGATGCATAAAGGTGTAACCTTCGTTACGGACTATAGTTCCCAATACGAAGAGGTATGTAAAATTGTTAAGCATCATTTTAGTATGCTTATTGCAGATGACAGACTTATAGACTGTGTCCAGGAGGGAATCAGATGCTCCTATTGGAGGAATCGTACACTAGGCAATTTGTTATCTCCCACGGTACTAAAAAAGCCTACATCTCAGGCTAGTGATTGGCTCACTAGCAAGGGATCCTTCAAGTGTGGCAGCTCTAGATGTGGAGCTTGTGATTATCTGATTGTGTCTGATCACTTTAACTCCACAGTGACAGGTAAAACATATGAAGTAAATTTCTGTTTAAACTGTACCTCAGTGTATGTTATATATTGTATAACATGCACTAAATGTGGGAAACAGTATGTTGGGCTCACCAGAAGGGACATCAGGACTAGGGTGAGAGAGCATCTGTCAACTATTCGAGTTGGAAAGGCTACCACCCCCCTTTGTGTATCATTTTGCACAAACACACAATAAAGATCTGCTTCTTGTGGCAACCCATTGATATGATCCCTCACCCAGAAGAGGGGGGGATAGGACAGTTATCTTGCGGAAGAGGGAGATGCTGTGGATTTTTAAACTAGAAACTAGGGTTCCCAAAGGTCTAAATTCTGAATACGACTTTATTAATTATTGGGAGTAATTTTCCACAGCATGTCCCTCTTTTTATGGCCTGTGTTGGGTGTATGTGTATATAACTCTAAGCACTGATATTGTAGAACACCTCTATTAGATCTATATGGTTTATTTGATATATTTTTTTAAATATGCAGTCTTACCTGTTTTGATGACTATTGTTGGTCCTTTGCAAACTTGGGAGATACATATATACATTCCCTAAATATAATATAATACATCATAATAGAATAAATTCTTTTGCATCCTTTATGATGTATCTTTTGCACCTTTAACTGGATGATTAGAATTTAGTTCTATATAATTGTTACTTCTATTGTGCCCTTTCTTCACTTAGTGCAAATTATTTCATCCTGGTCTTTTTATGTGGGCTTAAATACATATTACCCGTTTATTATTTGCTAAGATTCCAGATCTATCTTTAGACTTAAATTTAACTAGATGTATAATGTATATGTATGCATGTATATTATATTTATGTATAGTTATAAGTATAGGGTGTTTTTGTATTCATACACTCTTTTATTATCTTTCTGTATATGTGTATATATCTTCTATAATCCACATATGCATATTTGACCATTATGTATTTGTACCTCTGTATCTTTATGAAATGATTAGTGCTGGTTTCTAACTTATGTTCTTACATGCTTGGATCTGTTTCACTTCAGTAGTGTAAGGGTTAACTCTTTTGGGCGTGACTTTATTTTAAAGTTCCTTTGGTTTTAGCCAATGATGTTACTACAATTGTGTATATATTGAACACCTGTACTGGCTCCCCTATGCTATGATTACGGCGTTAAGCCGAAACGCGTAAGCCTGCCAGCCCAGAGGTGTCCTTGCCTCTCTTAGTCATTTGACCACCTGTTTTTATGACGGAAGCCTAATAAAAGCTATGTTTTATTTATTTATTTTTGCTAACGCTCTCCTTTTTCTTTTTGGGACTGTATGTTTACATATGGCACATGGACTTTATACAGGAGTCAAAGCAAGACATGATTACATATGGCACATGGACTTTATACAGGAGTCAAAGCAAGACTTGTTTACATATGGCACATGGACTTTATACAGGAGTCAAAGCAAGACATGATTACATATGGCACATGGACTTTATACAGGAGTCAAAGCAAGACATGATTACATATGGCACATGGACTTTATACAGGAGTCAAAGCAAGACATGACTACATATGGCACATGGACTTTATACAGGAGTCAAAGCAAGACATGATTACATATGGCACATGGACTTTATACAGGAGTCAAAGCAAGACATGATTACATATGGCACATGGACTTTATACAGGAGTCAAAGCAAGACATGATTACATATAGCACATGGACTTTATACAGGAGTCAAAGCAATACTTATTTACATATGGCACATGTACTTTATACAGAAGTCAAAACAAGACTTGTTTACATATGGCACATGGACTTCATACAGGAGTCAAAGCAGGACATGATTACATATGTCACATGGACTTTATACAGGAGTCAAAGCAAGACATGATTACATATGTCACATGGACTTTATACAGGAGTCAAAGCAAGACATGATTACATATAGCACATGGACTTTATACAGGAGTCAAAGCAAGACATGATTACATATGTCACATGGACTTTATACAGGAGTCAAAGTAAGACATGATTACATATGTCACATGGACTTTATACAGGAGTCAAAGCAAGACATGATTACATATGTCACATGGACTTTATAAAGGAGTCAAAGCAAGACATGATTACATATGTCACATGGACTTTATACAGGAGTCAAAGCAAGACATGATTACATATTGGAAGTGGAGGGCCCTCTAATGGGCATGTAACAAAATTAAGGGATAACTGAGTTGAAGTCTGGAAGGTACTAGATGTTACATTGTTGCAAGAGGGGGGGCGGGTGTTTCTGCTTACCTTTATAGGTCCTGACTGCAGTGAATCCAGCCCTCTTTTGTTCCTGGTTCCAGACTTCAAGGAAGAATTTTTCCCGCCCACCCGACCCTGGATGAAGACGTGGCGGCTTAGGGTTGTTGAGGGCTCACCCTGGCGTGGGTAGGTTTAATTGAACTAGCTCAGTAAGACCAGGGGGTAAGTTAGTCTTCCACCCTCCGGGAGCGTGTTTTACGACTCGTACCTGGGGGGTCGCCTTACTGGGCTAGTCGTATGTGCCCTAGCTGGCGGTCGGTCAGGGCCCAGAGAGCGGGCGGGGAGAGAGATGAGTGATGTCATGGGATGGGGGAGGTGACACTCACTAGGTGCCGACCTAGGGGTTCCTCCCCCCTACGAATCTTAGGCAAATACCTCTCTCAGCTTACAGCTCTCTCTCCTTGCCAATTGGGTGTGGCTATCGTGCCACACTGCACACACCGTGTAGGGCTCTGACCGTCTGCTAGTAGGGGTTCATTTTAGCTAGTTCATTGCCGCCACCAGCGAAGAACTGTTACAGTTCTCCTATTCGAAGTCTTTAGTTGCCTAGTTGGCATATTTACATAGGCCTAGTTTTAAAGGCTTATGTGTTAATAAATGTGACCGTGACCGGTCTTTTGCCCATTTAACTGGTTGTCAAGTGTTTTTATTTCATCTAACTTATTGTTAAGTATGGTATTCCTTTTAAGTCATGTGGGTACAAGGAAGACGTAATAGGAGGTTTATCCCTTAAGCACATGGACTTTATACAGGAGTCAAAGCAAGACATGATTACATATAGCACATGGACTTTATACAGGAGTCAAAGCAAGACTTATTTACATATGGCACATGGACTTTATACAGGAGTCAAAGCAAGACTTATTTACATATGGCACATGGACTTTATAAAGGAGTCAAAACAAGACTTTGTTTTCATATGGCACATGGACTTTATACAGGAGTCAAAGCAATACTTGTTTACATATGGCACATGGACTTTATACAGAAGTCAAAGCAAGACTTGTTTACATATGGCACATGGACTTTATACAGATGTCAAAGCAAGACTTGTTTACATATGGCACATTGACTTTATACAGAAGTCAAAGCAAGACTTGTTTACATATGGCACATTGACTTTATACAGAAGTCAAAACAAGACATGATTACATATGGCACATATATGTTATATATGAGCTAAAACAAGTCATGTTTACAAATGGCATATATACTTTATTTGAGAGCCATAACAAGACAAGCTTGCATATGGCACCTGGACTTTATATAGCAGCTAAAACAAGATATGTTTACATATGGCACATATACTTTATTTGAGAGCCAAAAACATGCTTGCATATGGCACATGGACTTTATATAGGAGCTAAAACAAGACATGTTTACTGATGGCGCAAGGACTTTATATAGGAGCTAAAACAAGACATGTTTACTGATGGCGCAAGGACTTTATATAACAGCTAAAACAAGACATGTTTACTGATGGCGCATGGGTCAAATACAGGATCAAACACAAGACATGTTTTCATCTGGTGCCTAATATTCCACCATCTCTAACAATAATACAGTTGTGTTTGTATGTAATGAACTGCAACCCAGATAGAGCCTGACTTATTGAGACATTAATACACTGTACAGAACGGCTCGTAAATATGCAAAGAGCAGGCGGTACGCTAGCAAATGGCTTTAGGTTGCCTATGCATAGTTGCTGGCATAAGACGTCTCTTGGTTTCTCCCAGACTGGAGACACTTTATGGGCCATTTCTAAGGCTGCAACTGGACAATTTTCTCTGTGTTTACTCCTCTGCTTCCTCATCTTTGTGTCCACTAACACTTGTGTAGGGATGTTAGTGGTAGAACTGTGTAAAGGTGCGGGCCACTGTAGATGGCAGCATGGGGCAGGGGCCACTAGTTTACTTGTGTGCGTATCATTATGTGTATTGTGCCTTTGTAACATTTGTTTAGTGCAGGTACAGGGTGTATGACGATTAGAATTTGTTGTGTATATGATTGAATCTGGTTGGGGTAGGCATATACCAAACACAGATGGGCTCCAAATCTGTCACTGTCCTTCTGGGAGACCATAAGATTCACTAAAGGAATAATACACAAATGTCATTCCCTTTTGTCATAAAAAGGGAACCACCCAGCCTCACACCTGTCCTTCAACACTCACAAGTCACATGCCAGAAACTTGTTATTCCACCAACCCAAATGTACTTTGGTTCCCTCATAAACATTTTGGTTAATTTATAATTCTGGATAATTTTCCCTTATTATGCTGAGCTGTTTGTGTGCTCATAAAAGAGCTGTACGGTGTGGGTGCAACACATAGCAACAGTCACTACTTTATGATTATAAATAAAACAGGAGTGAGTTGCCAAGGCAGTGTATTTGTAAAGATTTAGTTTACATGTCACATATACGGGGACCACAGGAACTAGAGGGGATCCTAGAGATGGTACAAGGAACGGAGGGGACCCTGCAGGTGATACAAGAATTAGATAGAGGGAACCCTATACGTGATACAGAGACTATAAGGGACCCTGTAGGTGATACATGGATTAGATAGAGGGAACCCTATACATGATACAGAGACTATAAGGGACCCTGTAGGTGATACATGGATTAGATAGAGGGAACCCTATACATGATACAGAGACTATAAGGGACCCTGTAGGTGATACATGGATTAGATAGAGGGAATCCTATATGTGATACAGAGACTATAAGGGACCCTGTAGGTGATACATGGATTAGATAGAGGGAACCCTATACATGATACAGAGACTATAAGGGACCCTGCAGGTGATACATGGATTAGATAGAGGGAACCCTATAAGTGATACAGAAGACTACAAGGGACCCTGCAGGTGATACATGGATTAGATAGAGGGAACCCTATAAGTGATACAGAGACTACAAGGGACCCTGTAGGTGATACATGGATTAGATAGAGGGAACCCTATAAGTGATACAGAAGACTACAAGGGACCCTGCAGGTGATACATGGATTAGATAGAGGGAACCTTATAAGTGATACAGAGACTACAAGGGACCCTGCAGGTGATACATGGATTAGATAGAGGGAACCCTATAAGTGATACAGAAGACTACAGGGGACACTGCAGGTGATACATGGATTAGATAGAGGGAACCCTATAAGTGATACAGAGACTACAAGGGACCCTGCAGGTGATACATGGATTAGATAGAGGGAACCCTATACGTGATACAGAGACTACAAGGGACCCTGTAGGTGATATATGGATTAGATAGAGGGAACCCTATACGTGATACAGAGACTACAAGGGACCCTGCAGGTGATACATGGATTAGATAGAGGGAACCCTATAAGTGATACAGAAGACTACAAGGGACCCTGCAGGTGATACATGGATTAGATAGAGGGAACCCTATAAGTGATACAGAGACTACAAGGGACCCTGCAGGTGATAAATGGATTAGATAGAGGGAACCCTATACGTGATACAGAGACTACAAGGGACCCTGCAGGTGATACATGGATTAGATAGAGGGAACCCTATAAGTGATGCAGAGACTACAAGGGACCCTGCAGGTGATACATGGATTAGATAGAGGGAACCCTATACGTGATACAGAGACTACAAGGGACCCTGCAGGTGATACATGGATTAGATAGAGGGAACCCTATAAGTGATGCAGAGACTACAAGGGACCCTGCAGGTGATACATGGATTAGATAGAGGGAACCCTATAAGTGATAAAGAGACTACAAGTGACCCTGCAGGTGATACATGTATTAGATAGAGGGAACCCTATAAGTGATACAGAGACTACAAGGGACCCTGCAGGTGATACATGGATTAGATAGAGGGAACCCTATACGTGATACAGAGACTACAAGGGACCCTGCAGGTGATACATGGATTAGATAGAGGGAACCTTATAAGTGATACTGAGACTACAACTGACCCTGCAGGTGATACATGGATTAGATAGAGGGAACCCTATAAGTGATACAGAGACTACAAGGGATTCTGCAGGTGATACATGGATTAGATAGAGGGAACCATATAAGTGATACAGAGACTACAAGGGACCCTGCAGGTGATACATGGATTAGATAGAGGGAACCATATAAGTGATACAGAGACTACAAGGGACCCTGCAGGTGATACATGGATTACATAGAGGGAACCCTATAAGTGATACAGAGACTACAAGGGACTCTGCAGGTGATCCAGGGGCTAGAGGGGATTATGTAGGTGATACATGGACTAGAGATGACCCTGCAGGTGATACAGGCAATAGATGGGACCCTGCAGGTAACCTAGAGACTGGGGAGATCCTGCATAAAACTAGAGGATTAGAGGAAACTCTGCAGGTGACACATGGACTAGAGCCTGGTTTCTCAACAGCCGGGCCGTGGCCCAGTACCGGGCTGTGATAGCCCTGCTGGTGGGCCCTGACCTGTCATGCCCCCACTGCTCACTCTTACCCCACTGCAAACCAGGTGCAGACTGAGACCAATCAAGGCCCCAGGAACACTGTCTCACACTGACCAAAATGTATTAAATTGTATGCAAATGAACATGGTAGCCTTCCTGCCCTGCCCCCAACAGGCCCCTCATCCTCCAGAGCCAGGATCCCCAACATTAAGGGCCATAGAAAGGGCACCCAACCTCCAGGGCCAGACCCCACACTCCATGGCCCTCAAAGCGACAGACCCCTGCCAGGGCCCCCCTAAACCCACACTTATTTGCTTAGTTACTGATAGGGCAACTGAAAACTCCAGCTTAAGGAATGCACCAAGATCCGTGGAGATACCATTTGTGGGCCCCCCTACTTGCTGGTCCCTCGGCCTAGGTCCTATTTGCCTGGCTGATCGTCCCGCCCCTGCTGCTCACTATATATAAATAAACTACTGGGCCCCGGACATGTCTAGCTAAAATTTACCGGGCCTTGAGGTCACTTTGGTTGAGAACCACTGGACTAGAGGATATTCGGAAGGTTATATTGTGACTGAAAGAGACCATGATGGTGATAAAGTTACTAGATAAGACCTGAAGGTGATACAGGGACTAGAGAGGATCCTGCAGGTGATACAGGTATTAGAGAGGGTCCTGAAGGTGATACAAGGACTAGAGGGGATCCTACATGTGGCACAGAGATAAGAGGGGATGCTGCATCTTATACAGGGACGATCTGGGATCCTACACATGGCACAGGGACTAGAAGGGATCCTGCAGGTGATACAGGGACTACAGGGGATCCTACACATGTTACAGGGACTAGAGGGGATCCTGCATGTGGCACAGGGACTAGAGGGGACCCTGCAGGTGATACAGGGACTACAGGGGATCCTACACATGGCACAGGGACTAGAGGGGATCCTGCATGTGGCACAGGGACTAGAGGGGATTCTGCAGGTGATACAGGGACTAGGGGATCCTACACATGGCACAGGGACTACAGAGGATCCTGCATATGGCACAGGGACTAGAGGGGATGCTGCAGGTGATACAGGGACTACAGGAGATCCTACACATGACACAGGGACTAGATGTGACCCTGCAGGTGTTACATGGGATCCTACACATGGCACAGGGACTAGATGTGACCCTGCAGGTGTTACATGGGATCCTACACATGGCACAGGGGCTAAATGTGACCCTGCAGGTGTTACATGGGATCCTACACATGGCACAGGGGCTAGATGTGACCGTGCAGGTGTTACATGGGATCCTACACATGACACAGGGACTAGAGGGGACCCTGCGGGTGATACAGGGAATTCTTCACATGGAACAAGGACTAGAGGGCATCCTGCATGTGGCACAGGGATTAGAGGGGATCCTGCAGGTGATACAGAGACTACAAGGGATCCTACACATGGCACAGGGACTAGAGGGGACCCTGCAGGTGATACAGGGAATTCTTAACATGGAACAAGGACTAGAGGGCATCCTGCATGTGGCACAGGGACTAGAGGGGATCCTGCATGTGGCACAGGGACTAGAGGGGATCCTGCAGGTGATACAGAGACTACAAGGGATCCTACACATGGCACAGGGACTAGAGGGGATCCTGCAGGTGATACAGAGACTACAAGGGATCCTACACATGGCACAGGGACTAGAGGGGATCCTGCATGTGGCACAGGGACTAGAGGGGATCCTGCAGGTGATACAGGGACTACAGGGGATCCTACACATGGCACAGGGACTAGAGGGGATCCTGCATGTGGCACAGAGATAAGAGGGGATGCTGCATCTTATACAGGGACGATCTGGGATCCTACACATGGCACAGGGACTAGAAGGGATCCTGCAGGTGATACAGGGACTACAGGGGATCCTACACATGTTACAGGGACTAGAGGGGATCCTGCATGTGGCACAGGGACTAGAGGGGACCCTGCAGGTGATACAGGGACTACAGGGGATCCTACACATGGCACAGGGACTAGAGGGGATCCTGCATGTGGCACAGGGACTAGAGGGGATTCTGCAGGTGATACAGGGACTAGGGGATCCTACACATGGCACAGGGACTACAGAGGATCCTGCATATGGCACAGGGACTAGAGGGGATGCTGCAGGTGATACAGGGACTACAGGAGATCCTACACATGACACAGGGACTAGATGTGACCCTGCAGGTGTTACATGGGATCCTACACATGGCACAGGGACTAGATGTGACCCTGCAGGTGTTACATGGGATCCTACACATGGCACAGGGGCTAAATGTGACCCTGCAGGTGTTACATGGGATCCTACACATGGCACAGGGGCTAGATGTGACCCTGCAGGTGTTACATGGGATCCTACACATGGCACAGGGACTAGAGGGGACCCTGCGGGTGATACAGGGAATTCTTCACATGGAACAAGGACTAGAGGGCATCCTGCATGTGGCACAGGGATTAGAGGGGATCCTGCAGGTGATACAGAGACTACAAGGGATCCTACACATGGCACAGGGACTAGAGGGGACCCTGCAGGTGATACAGGGAATTCTTAACATGGAACAAGGACTAGAGGGCATCCTGCATGTGGCACAGGGACTAGAGGGGATCCTGCATGTGGCACAGGGACTAGAGGGGATCCTGCAGGTGATACAGAGACTACAAGGGATCCTACACATGGCACAGGGACTAGAGGGGATCCTGCAGGTGATACAGAGACTACAAAGGATCCTACACATGGCACAGGGACTAGAGGGGATCCTGCATGTGGCACAGGGACTAGAGGGGATCCTGCAGGTGATACAGGGACTACAGGGGATCCTACACATGGCACAGGGACTAGAGGGGATCCTGCATGTGGCACAGGGACTACAGGGGATCCTGCAGGTGATACAGGGACTACAGGGGATCCTACACATGGCACAGGGACTAGAGGGGATCCTGCAGGTGATACAGGGGATCCTACACATGGCACAGGGACTATAGGGGATTCTGCAAGTGATACAGGGACTACAGGGGATCCTACACATGGCACAGGGACTAGAGAGGATCCTGCATGTGGCACAGGGACTAGAGGGGATCCTGCAGGTGATACAGGGACTACAGGGGATCCTACACATGGCACAGGGACTAGAGGGGATCCTGCAGGTGATACAGGGGATCCTACACATGGCACAGGGACTAGAGGGGATCCTGCATGTGGCACAGGGTCTAGAGGGGATCCTGCAGGTGATACAGGGGATCCTACACATGGCACAGGGACTAGAGGGCATCCTGCATGTGGCACAGGGACTAGAGGGCATCCTGCATGTGGCACAGGGGATCCTACACATGGCACAAGGACTACAGCGGATCCTGCAGGTGATACAGGGACTAAACAAGAGCAAAGGATCTTACACTAAAAATACACAAAACAACTGTAAATAGTAGGTCCTCTCTGCATACAAATAGCTTCTGTAAAAAATAAATTCAATTCAATAAAGAAAAAAATCACGACAGTTGTGAGGCAAATACGGCAGCTTAATTTGTATAGTATCTGACTGAATATGAAGAATCTCTTGTTATACACAATGTTTAATTTCATAGAATACTAAACAAGTAACAAAAGTAAAAAAACAATCACATATACAATTCATATACGCATAAAAGTCCATAACAAATCTCTTAAAAATGGTTAAAGTCCCAATAATACGGCTGAGAGTTATTCTGTTATTGTTATTGGTTTTTTTGGGGGGGTTTAAACTTTATTTTTGAAATGTGCTTGAATTACATCACAAAAAGGTGCTGAATAATGCAGTCATGAATACAATCAATGCAGGAAAAGAATTATTACAAGTGGTTGGAATTTTTGTCAGCGTCTTGTATGTTCACAGTTGTGGTTGTAGCAGAATTGTGAGGTTCAAGCTCCCAACTTTTTGGTCTTTTCCAATTTAACATAACTTAACATCAACTAAACATAAAAAAGAGGTGCTCGAGTTTCATTGCTTGAATTTGTAGTTGACAGTTACATTCATGGGTACAATCTATGCAGTAAAATGTTATGCTACACATGTTCGTCCATTGGTCAGATTCTTATAAGTCCATGGTTATGATTGTAGATAATGTATAAAGCTCAAGCTGTAGTTGGACCTGTTTTCTAACCAACCAATTAAATAACACTTTATACGACTAAGTATGGTTTTAAATAAAAGGGGGGAGGGCATTATCATATTAAGGAATCTGTGGTGTCTGGGTTTGTCATTATCGTCAAGTAGGAAGAAGATGTAGGTTGCTGTCAGTTTTATTTGGATTTTGAGTTTCTTTGAGAGCCAGAACATCAATCTGCTCCAAAATCTCTCTAGTTTGGGACAGTCACACACTAGGTGAACCAAGTCTGGTGCAGTGATTGAGCATTTGGGACAGATATTTTGGGCTTATGGTATTTTGGGTGTGATGTATATGTGATGCAGGAATTTCATGTGGGATTCACGCAGGTTAGCTGAGAGAGTTGCATTCTTAGCTGCTGTAATGCTTTGTGTGATGTGGTCTTGCGTTATGTTTGTGAGTCTTAGACCCTGCCATTTCGACAACATGTGTTGTAAAGCTTGTGGCTCATATTGTGCTGCTATCAATTTATATATGTGCGAGATTGAGTGAGAGCCTTGTTTAGCTAGGTTGCAGTGTGTTTATGTTTGCGCTATTCTGCAACATAAGACCAGTTGATAGGAGGGATTGTACATAATGGCTGTATTGGAAGTAATAGAATCTATAGGTATTTTGGAGCATGTAATGTGTTTGAAGGTCTGAGAAAGAAAGTATTTGTTGGGATATGGGATTAAAGGAACTGTCTACACCAGACTTGTTATTGTTTAAAAAGATAGATAATCCCTTTATTACCCATTCCCTAGTTTTGCACAACCAACACAGTTATATAAATACACTTTTTACCTCTGTGATTACCTTGTATCTAAGCCACTGCAAACTGCCCCCTTATTTTAGTTCTTTTGACAGACATCCATTTTAGCCAATCAGAGCTGGCTCACCTGACCTCCACGTGCGTGAGCACAGTGTTATCTATATAACACACATGAACTAAGACCTTCTAGTGGTGAAAAACTGTCAAAATGCCTTGAGAGAAGAGAGATCCTTTAAGGGCTTAGAAATTAGCATATGAACCTCCTAGGTTTAGCTTTCAACTAAGAATACCAAGAGAACAAAGCAAAATTGGTGATAAAAGTAAATTGGAAAATTGTTTAAAATTACATTCTCTATCTGAATCATGAAAGTTTATTTTGGCCTAGACTGTACCTTTAAGTGTTTGGGCTACCGAAGAGAGTCCCCTATGTTTCCATTGTTTGAAGGTGTTGGTGGTGTAATCTGGTATGAAATTGGGGTTGCCCTGGATGGAGAGGTATTTGCTTAGTGTGAATTGTGTCTTTCATAGTCTACATACTTTTGTCCAGGCTCTCAGTGGGTCTTTAAATAGGAAGTTTTGTCTGACCTGAGGTGGGAGGGAGGAAAGTGTTGCATGAAGTAAGAATGCAGGGTGTATTGGGTTTAGCAGTTTGCGTTCTATGGGGGGACAGAAATATTCCGATTGTGTTAGCCAGCCTATTACTAGTTTTGTGAGAGAGGCCCAGTTGTACCATGATTTGATTGACATTGCCAGGCATAATTTGCTAATTCTCGTTTTTTTCTGTTGCCAGATGAATGTGTCAAATAAGGTAGAAAGGTTGTTTAGGTCTCTCTTTGTTAGAATTAGGGGTAGCATTTGCAATGGGTACAGGAGTTTTGGGAGAGCAATTATTTTTATTAGTTGAATTTTTCCTGTAAGGGCAGGTTTCTCCATCCCTGCATAATACTTAAAATTGTGCTAATGGATTTGCTGATATTTAAGTGGTATAGTTGGTCTGTGTCAGTATGTATGTGAATTCCTAGGTATTTAAAGGTCTTCATAGTGGTTTTTAGGTCTGTGATTCGAGGTAGAGAATTTTTTAGCGTTGTGCAGCCATGTCAGTTCGGATTTGTCCGTGTTTATTTTATTGCCAGAGATAATATTGAATTGATTCATAAAGTCTAGTAGCTTAGGGATGTTAGTAGTGGGATTGGAGACGTATAGTAGGAGGCCTTTCACGTATAGGGAGAGGTGAATATGATGGTTTTTTATCTGTAAACCTTCGCTGTGTTGTCTGATGAGGGAAGCCAGAGGTTCTATTGCCAATATGAATAATAGGGGGAACAGGGGACATCCCTGTCTGGTGCCTCTTTCGAGGGGGAATGGGGAGGAAATATGTCCGTTAATGATTAGGGTGGCTGCTGGTGATTGGTATAGTTGTTGTATTATTGTTAGGAAGTGCCCCGGATATGCCAAAATTGGCCATGGAGGTGTAGAGGTGATCCCATTCTAAGTGATCGAAAGCTTTCTTGTCGTCTATTGAGAGTAGGCATGCGTCTGTTAGGGAGTTTATGTTGGTGTAAGTAGTTATAGTGTGAGATGACCACTAGTGGTTTACAAAAACTGACCACTGAGGAGCATTGTTTAATGAAACCGGTCTGATCAGGATGTATCAGATCTGGTAAGGACCCTTGCCAATCTGTCTGCTAATATTTTAGCTAATATTTTATAGCCACTATTAAGGAGTGAAATGGGTCTGTATGATGAGGTTAAAGTGGGGTCTCTATCAGAATTGGGATAATGCAGATGAGTGCATCTGTGAATTTTGCATCTGGGGTTGATTGCCCTGTCAGGTAATTAGTGTAAGTGTTAGCTAGGACTGGTGCGATTACTGTGCAGAGAATCTTGTTGTACTCTTTAAGTAGAGAGTCTGGACCTGCTGATTTACCTAGTTTGGAGGTTTGGATGGCTCTAAGGACTTCTTGTGTATGTATTGTGTCATTTAGGCTGTTGCGCTAATAAATAATAAATGCTTGTCTTATTCACTAATCTGCTGTCTACTGTATAGTAATTTGTAGTATGTAGTAAATCTCTCTCATTATGTCTGGGTTTGAGGACTTAAGGTGCTCTCCTGATTTTATGGCTGTGATGAGAGTCCAAGGTTTCCACTGAGGAGGGGCGAAGTAAAAGATCTGAAAAGTGAAAGAAAGATACAGAAACAGGAAAGGCAAGGGTGAATCCCTGAGGCTTATCTGACCCACAATTATTTCCACTTTCTGGGTGAATTTTTCCATTAGCTTTGTGGAACGACTATGGGGACCAGTTTTGCTACAAGTTATGCTGACCAGTTTATGGGTTATTGGGAGAATAATGTTCTCTCACAGGGTGACTATGGAACCTGGTTACCGATAAACATTATATAGATGACATTCTTATAATCTGGGATAGCTCTCATAATAGTGCGGAAGATTTTTTTAAGGAAATTAATTAAAAAAACTGAAATCTGAAATTCACATTTGAAGCAAGTGAACAGAAAATTAATGTTCTAGATTTAGACATTAGTATTCTAAACAATATATTTAGGACTACGATATACTTTAAACCAGTTGACACAAATAATTACAATCATAATACAAGTTGAACCAAAGGTGGCACAGGGTTAAGGAACTATACCTTTAATAGGATGAGCAATGTTTTGTATTCATAATACAAGTTGCCACCATTTCAATTGGAAATATTCCTAAGGGCCAGTTTTTAAGAATGAGGAAGAATTATAATTCTGATGAGGATTATGAAACCTTAATCATTAATCCTAAAAAGCAAATTAATTGACCTTGGCTATAACAATGAGATCATTGAAGATACACGGAAAAAAGTGAAAGAGAAAGAGTGACCCTTATGCAAGAAAAAACAGAATCAAAATCATAGAGAGAGCGATGCTAAAACATTGTTAGTGATGTTCATTGCGCAATATAGTGAAATTACATTGGCATATGCGACAGGGTAGCTTTGCCAAGCAGTGACGTGCGGTGAGCTCAGATGCTGGTGAGGCACTGTCTGTGATACCCCCAAGAAACAGACACACACACATATATATATATATATATATATATATATATATATATATATATACATATATATATATATATTTCTCAATCACCGTATTTAGAAATTAAAGGGACATTATAGTTGAAAAACTACATACTGTTTTTCTGTACAGCATGCAGTATTAAGACTAGTGACCTGTACCTCTACGTGTTTAACCCTTGCAAATATATATATTAGCACACATATTGTGGGAGTGCTGCCAAAGTGACCAAAATAACAAAACAACACAACAACAAGTATTGGCGCACATCCAAACACTTAAGTCCACATATTTATAACATATTTAGATATACTTAAAAAATATATATTTTTCTGCTAAATATTCTTTAAATTGTTAAAATAAAATTGGGATCATTGTCTCACAATATTATTAACATATATTTATGCTGCAAAAAGTTTTGCCTGTTAAATATGCTTTTAAATAAAAATGGGATCTTAGTCACACAATATGGCCATATTCTGCTAAGCCAGTCACCACTTACAAGGTGTCAAAAAATAGACTGGTCCTAACACTAATCAGTTTAGCTTTGCTGGGCTGAGTCATTCAATTCTAATATTCAAATACAGAATTCCAACATTGCAGTACTATGTCTCAAACCATGTCTGCAAAGAATGAAAATCCCTAGCTTTATACATATATACCACAATCACATTATCTGGAACACACCTGGGCTGGGTGGTGTGCTTTAACCAAAGGGATTTGGTCAGCTCCCTATTTAAGAAATACAACAACAGAGGAGGGGTTTGGTTAAGCACACCTGATAAAAAAAAACCTTACCTGATAAATTCATTTCTTTCATATTGGCAAGAGTCCATGAGCTAGTGACGTATGGGATATACATTCCTACCAGGAGGGGCAGAGTTTCCCAAACCTCAAAATGCCCACAAATACACCCCTCACCACACCCACAATTCAGTTTAATGAATAGCCAAGAAGTGGGGTGATAAGAAAGGAGCGAAAGCATCAAACAAGGAATTGGAATAATTGTGCTTTATACAAAAAAATCATAACCACCACAAAAAAGGGTGGGCCTCATGGACTCTTGCCAATATGAAAGAAATTAATTTATCAGGTAAGTTCTTACATGAATTATGTTTTCTTTCATGTAATTGGCAAGAGTCCATGAGCTAGTGACGTATGGGATAGCAGATATCCAAGATGTGGAACTTCCACGCAAGAGTCACTAGAGAGGGAGGGATAAAATAAAGACAGCCAATTCCGCTGAAAAAACAATCCACAACCCAAATCAAAAAGTTTTAATCTTTATAATGAAAAAACTGAAATTATAAGCAGAAGAATCAAACTGAAACAGCTGCCTGAAGTACATTTCTACCAAAAACTGCTTCTGAGGAAGAAAAAAACATCAAAATGGTAGAATTTAGTAAAAGTATGCAAAGAAAACCAAGTTGCTGCTTTGCAAATCTGATCAACAGAAGCTTCATTCTTAAAAGCCCAGGAAGTAGAAACTGACCTAGTAGAATGAGCCGTAATCCTTTGAGAAGGGGATTTACCCGACTCCACATAAGCATGATGAATCAAAAGCTTTAACCAAGACGCCAAAGAAATGGCAGAAGCCTTCTGACCTTTCCTAGAACCAGAAAAGATAACAAATAGACTAGAAGTCTTTCTTAAATCTTTAGTAGCTTCAACATAATATTTCAAAGCTCTTACTACATCCAAAGAATGTAAAGATCTCTCCAGAGAATTCTTAGGATTAGGACACAACGAAGGGACAACAATTTCTCTACTAATGATGTTAGAATTCACAACTTTAGGTAAAAATGTAAATGAAGTCCGCAAAACCGCCTTATCCTGATGAAAAATCAGAAAAGGAGACTCACAAGAAAGAGCAGATAACTCAGAAACTCTTCTAGTAGAAGAGATGGCCAAAAGGAACAAGACTTTCCAAGAAAGTAATTTAATGTCCAGAGAATGCATAGGCTCAAACGGAGGAGCCTGCAAAGCCCTCAAAACCAAATTAAGACTCCAAGGAGGAGAGATTGACTTAATGACAGGCTTGATACGAACCAAAGCCTGTACAAAACAATGAATATCAGGAAGATTAGCAATTTTTCTGTGAAACAGAACAGAAAGAGCAGAGATTTGTCCTTTCAAGGAACTTGCAGACAAACCCTTATCCAAACTATCCTGAAGAAACTTTAAAATTCTAGGAATTCTAAAAGAAATGAATTGTGGGTGTGGTGAGGGGTGTATTTGTGGGCATTTTGAGGTTTGGGAAACTTTGCCCCTCCTGGTAGGAATGTATATCCCATACGTCACTAGCTCATGGACTCTTGCCAATTACATGAAAGAAAGACCTTTTATATATTAGCACACATATTGTGGGAGTGCTGCCAAAGTGACCAAAATAACAAAACAACAATTAAGTGTTTGGATGTGCGCCAATACTTGTTGTTTTATTTTAACAGAAGGCCAGCTCCTGACATATAGCTTCTTATAATCCTCAGTTTCATATATTGTAAAATAAAAATTACATTGAAAGTAAAAAACAAACAAAACGTAACTGCATAAGTTTCAAACAATACACAGAGATTTTTTTTTTTATTACTATGCAGGTTATGGCACAATAAGTAAATTACTACAGTGTTAGATCCACATCTCTGACAGTGGGCAAGAGTTATCAGAGAAGTTAAAGTAGATTTATTGTTTGACCAACTATATGCTGGAACTTAACGTGCACCCTCTTTATTACATTGTCATGTACAGCTAAATGTGTGTAAATCTGATCTCATGACACTATAAGTGCAAAGTCCAGAGTCGCTGGAAAAAGCATATTTTACTGGCTGACAGGATGGGAAAAAAAACACACAGAAGCCGGCTTACCCTTCTCTCCCGCACCCTTCCCTCTGCAGCAGATGTCACATGATCGTACATAAATGAAGTTATGCAGGGAGAGAAGAATTTCCGCTACAATAAGATTTGTAGTTGTAGAACTGTTTTAACCTATTAGTGTCACTAATAGGTTAAACAGTTCTACAACAACTACAAATCATATTATAGTGGAAATTCTTCTCTCCCTGCATAACTTAATTGTGACCTGCTTTAGACCAAGAGGCCCATTTATCAAGCTCCGTATGGAGCTTGTGGGCCTGTGTTTCTGGTGCATCGCCAGAAACAGCAGTTATGAAGCAGCGGTCTAAAGACCGCTGCTCAATAACCCTGTCCGTCTGCTATGATGATGATTGAGTACGATCGGGTTGATTGATACCCCCTGCTGGCGGCCAATTGGCCGCGAGTCTGCAGGGGGCGGCGTTGCACCAGCAGCTCTTGTGAGCTGCTGGTGCAATGCTGAATACTGAGAGCGTATTTCTCTCCGCATTCAGCGAGGTCTTGCGGACCTGATCCGCACTGTTGGATCAGGTCTGCAAAACCTTTGATAATTCGGCCTCCAACTGTCTAATTAGCAACTCTCTCAGGGACACCTTACCCCCCTCCCCCTCCATCTGTCCTGGAAGGTTTCAAAGAGTTACACATGTACAGGGCTAGCTGTCCGGAGTCTGGACAAGGGAATAAGCTTTTTTTCCCCCTGTGCTCACATGTATATGCGATCAAATGCTTTGATGTAATGGGTGAAGGGCAGTTGGCTGGCATGAGACTAAATATTATAAAAATCCTTTGAGTCATAAGGGTTCTATCAGCTACACAAATATGCATTTATTATATGCATTTGTTATTATTCTTAAAACAAGATATTATGGGGAAGGAAACAAAACAGGCAAAATGTTAGCTAGAGCCTTAAAAAAAGATGTTATATCCATTCTCTTAACACAAGTCAGGGAACCAAAGTAGAGGTCACAAAGAATATTGGCAAGTCCTTCAAATCATTCTATCACAAACTGTACAACCTCTTCCCAAATAGATCGATAGATTTACATAGAACGTACTGTGAAACATATTTGGACAACATGTCCCTACCCAAATTAAATCCAAATGATATTAAGATAGTGGAATCCCTCATTACAAGCAAATACATTTTAGAAGCCATTACAGAGATAAAACCAGACAAAGCACCAGGCCCAGATAGCTTTTCTAACCGATAATACAAAACCTTTGCTACCCAACTTACCGCACACCTCCTAACACTGTTAAACCACATTTCGGATACAAATATTTTCCCTGATACCATGCTACAAGCACATATTTCAGTGCTGCCCAAACCTGGCAAACCTCCAGAAGTCCCGGCAAATTTTAGACCTATATATCTATTAAATGTTGATTTGAAATTATACGCACGAATCTTAGCAAACAGAATAAACCAATGTTTACCAAATTTAATTTATCATGATCAAGTTGGTTTCGTACCACAGAGAGAAGCCAAGGATAACATTTGTAAAGTACTAAATCTTCTAGAATACGTAAAAAAGTCCGAAATTCCCTCAATCTATCTGTCAACTGATGCTGAAAAAGCATTTGATAGATTAGATTGGACCTTTCTACAAGCTACCCTCTTAAAATTTGGTTTCCCCATAAAATGTATTCACCAAATCCTAGCACTGTACTCTAACCCATCTGCACAAGTTAGTGTTAATGGTATACACTCCGAAAATTTTGAAATCCGAAATGGTACACGCCAGGGATGTCCATTGTCCCCTCTTTTATTTGTATTGTCTTTAGAACCACTAGCAATAACATTGCGCATGAATCCAAAAATTACAGGAATAAATATTCAAGACCAGGTTTATAAATTGGCAATGTTCGCAGACGATATTCTCATGTTACTGACATCCCCATTAAACTCCCTCACAGCAGTCCAATCTAAATTGGACACATACAGCGCTGTATCCAATTTTCTGATTAACACCTCAAAATCTAAGCTATACCCCATGAACTTAACGGATAATGATCTCACTATACTCAAGCAACAGTTCCCCTTCAAAATTCAGAAGCAAGCTTTAAAATATTTAGGGATATTTTTAACTTCTAATGTACGTAAAATGAATTATGGAGGTTTACAAGATGAGTTTATTGCTTTAACGTCTTCATGGCTTCCTAAGAACATTTCTTGGTTAGGGAGAATAGCAGCCTCCAAAATGACACTACTGCCAAAAGCTTTGTATGTGATGCAAGCTCTTCCAATTCCAGGTGCTAGAGCAGAAACACACAAACTTCAATCCATTAGAATTCTATTTGACCCTTTTCCCAATTTATCAAACATTTAACAGGTACGCTCGTGTCTATTTCAACGCAGCGTACCTAGTTTTCAATCCGCCACCCTTGAGGCCACAGATGCCATGGAAATCAATGGGAGTCTGAAAACGCTGAACGCTTATGTTCGATGCAAGAGAATGAAGTATATTACATAATAAAAGTAAATTAGAAACTTTATTAAAATTGTATACGCTTTCTAAATCAAACAATATTATTGCTCCACATTTGGTGCACTAGTAGATATAGGAATGCAAGGGAAAACTACATTACTACTTATGGATTATGTTACAACTTTGTCTCTCATTACAAAGCAAGGGGACAATATTATTTCTCCAAATTTGTTGCAAAGTTTTGCCCCAAACTTGTTGCACTAATAGATATAAAGATAAAAATTTAATTAAAACACAACATAATATAGCTAACTTACTTTTTATTTTTTTTGAAAAATCTATTTGCAACATGTTTAAGCCATGTAATGCAAGTCCCACTCTCCACTTCGCACCAAATTTGACGCAACACTTTTCGCACCAATTATGACGCAAACCCCTAAACAACCCACTCACTAGTGAATTTTTCAACCACTTTTGATTGGAAAATGCATAATCACATGTTTTATGACATCAGCCAATCTTATTCAAATATACATTTTAAACTATCACTAACTAATAAAATTGCTCGATACTTGTGTCATTGATCACTCATCAGAACTTGTAAGTGTCATTTGTTACATTGTGTATTATACTTTGAAAGTATGTATATGTGAAATTAGTATTAAATATAAACATTGATGCTGACATTAGGACACACAGTGTAATATTTTAGACAATGATTTTAAAATTCTAATTGATGTTTGATTCAATATAATCGTAAGCTCATAGCTCTCTCTCTCCCCCTCTTGTTTGCTCTCTCTCCCCTCTCTTTTGCGCTCTCTCTCGCTCCACCTCTCTTTTGCTCTCTCTCCCCCTCTCTTTTGAGCTCTATCCCCCCTCTCTCTTGTGCTCTCTCCCCCTCTCTTTTGCGCTCTCTCTCTCCCTCTCTCTTTTGCGCTCTCTCCCCCCCTCTTTTGCTCTCTCTCTCTCCCCCCTCTCTTTTGCTCTCTCTCTCTCCGCCCTCTCTTTTGCTCTCTCTCTCCCCCTCTCCCCCTCTTTTTTGCTCTCTCTTTTGCTCTCTCTCTCCCCCTCTCTTTTGCTCTCTCTCTCTCCCCCTCTCTTTTGCTCTCTCTCCCCCTCTCTTTTGCTCTCTCTCTCCCCCCTCTCTTTTGCTCTCTCTCCCCCTCTCTTTTGCTCTCTCTCCCCCTCTCTCTCTTTTGCGCTCTCTCCCCCCTCTCTCTCTTTTGTGTTCTTTCCCCCCTCTATTTTGCTCTCTCTCCCCCCTCTCTTTTGCGCTCTCTCTCCCCTCTCTCTTTTGCTCTCTCTCCCCCCTCTCTTTTTCTCTCTCCCCCTCTCTTTTTATAACTCCCCCTCTCTTTTGCTCTCTCTCTCTCCCCCTCTCTTTTAAGCTCTTTCCCCCCTCTATTTTGTGCTCTCTCTCCCCCTCTCTTTTGCGCTCCCTCTCTCCCCCTCTCTCTTTTGCGCTCTCTCCCCCCTTTTGCTCTCTCTCCCCCCTCTCTTTCGCTCTCTCTCCCCTCTCTTTTGCTCTCTCCCTCCCCCTCTTTTGCTCTCTCTCCCCCCCCCCTCTTTTGCCATATATCTCCCCCTCTATTTTGCTCTCTCTCCCCCTCTCTTTTGCTCTCTCTCCCCCTCTCTTTTCCTCTCTCTCCCGCCCTCTCTCTCCCCCTCTCTTTTGTGCTCTCTCCCCCCTCTCTTTTGCTCTCTCTCCCCCCTCTCTTTTGCTCTCTCTCCCCCTTTTCTTTTGCGCTCTCTCTCTCCCCCTCTCTTTTTCTCTCTTCCCCCTCTCTTTTTCTCTCTCCCCCTCTCTTTTTCTCTCTCCCCCTCTCTTTTTCTCTCTACCCCTCTCTTTTGCTCTCTCCCCCTTTCTTTTGCTCTCTCTCCCCTCTCTTTTGCTCTCTCTCTCTCCCCCTCTCTTTTGCTCTCTCTCGCTCCCCCTCTCTTTTGTGCTCTCTCTCTCCCCTCTCTTTTTCTCTCTCCCCCCTCTCTTTTGCTCTCTCTCCCCCTCTCTTTTGCTTTCTCTCCCCCTCTCTTTTGCTCTCTTTCCCCTCTTTTGCTCTCTCCCTCTCTCTTTCTCTCTCTCCCCCCTCTCTTTACGTAATTGTGAGCATGCGCATGTCGAGGTAGCAAATCTCGACATGCGCATGACTAGAGGGGACCCTGCAGGTGATACACAGACTAGAGGGGACCCTGCAGATGATACACAGACTAGAGGGGACCCTGCAGGTGATACAAAGACTAGAGAGGACCCTGCAGATGATACAAAGACTAGAGAGGACCCTGCAGGTGATACACAGACTAGAGGGGACCCTGCAGGTGATACAAAGACTAGAGGGGACCCTGCAGGTGATACACAGACTAGAGGGGACCCTGCAGGTGATGCACAGACTAGAGAGGACCCTGCAGGTGAAACACAGACTAGAGGGGACCCTGCAGGTGATACACAGACTAGAGAGGACCCTGCAGGTGATACACAGACTAGAGGGGACCCTGCAGGTGATACACAGACTAGAGAGGACCCTGCAGGTGATACAGTGACCAAAAGGGGACCCAGCAGGTGAAAGAAACTAGAGGGGAACCTGCAGGTGATACACAGAATAGAGAGGACCCTGCAGGTGATACACAGACTAGAGAGGACCCTGCAGGTGATACACAGACTAGAGGGGACCATGCAGATGATACACAGACTAGAGAGGACCCTGCAGATGATACACAGACTAGAGAGGACCCTGCAGGTGATACACAGACTAGAGAGGACCCTGCAGGTGATACACAGACTAGAGGGGACCATGCAGATGATACACAGACTAGAGAGGACCCTGCAGTTGATACAAAGAGTAGAGAGGACCCTGCAGATGATACAAAGAGTAGAGAGGACCCTGCAGATGATACAAAGAGTAGAGAGGACCCTGCAGATGATACACAGACTAGAGGGGACCCTGCAGGTGATACAGTGACCAAAAGGGGACCCAGCAGGTGAAAGAAACTAGAGGGGAACCTGCAGGTGATACACAGACTAGAGGGGACCATGCAGATGATACACAGACTAGAGAGGACCCTGCAGATGATACAAAGAGTAGAGAGGACCCTGCAGATGATACAAAGAGTAGAGAGGACCCTGCAGATGATACACAGACTAGAGGGGACCCTGCAGGTGATACAAAGACTAGAGGGGAACCTGCAGGTGATACACAGACTAGAGGGGATCATGCAGATGATACACAGACTAGAGAGGACCCTGCAGATGATACAAAGAGTAGAGAGGACACTGCAGATGATACAAAGAGTAGAGAGGACCCTGCAGATGATACAAAGAGTAGAGAGGACACTGCAGATGATACAAAGAGTAGAGAGGACCCTGCAGATGATACAAAGAGTAGAGAGGACCCTGCAGGTGATACAGTGACCAAAGGGGACCCAGAAGGTGAAAGAAACCAGAGGGGACCCTGCAGGTGATACACAGACATGAGATACACAACGTATGCTGTCGGCATTTAGCGAGGTTTAGCGGACATGATTCACTACAGCAAATAATATCCGCTCAACCTTTGGTAAATCTTCCCCATTGACTAGAGGTGACCCAGCAAATGATACAGGGACTAGAGAGGACGCAGAAGGTGATGTAGGTATTATAAGAAAACAATTTAAATGTTTAAGAAAAAAAAAAGGAGAGAAATGTATCAATTTGAAATAGCGAGACACAACCTCCAAATGTGCTCATAACGTTGTCATGAATTCTGCATACTAGACCAAAAAACAACAACCTGCCTATGCCTCTAAAATACTCCGGAATGCACAGCTCCTACAAACACCTGTTGTTCTTTCCAGCCAGATTATTTACCATAACAAACAGATATGCAAATATTTTACAATTAAAAAACAATTTACATTAAAGGGATAGTCAGCGCTAAAATTGTTGAAACTAGAGGGGACCCTGCAGGTGGTACACAGACTAGAGAGGACCCTGCAGGTGATACACAGACTAGAGGGGACCCTGCAGATGATACACAGACTAGAGGGGACCCTGCAGGTGATACACAGACTAGAGGGGACCCTGCAGGTGATACACAGACTAGAGGGGACCCTGCAGATGATACACAGACTAGAGGGGACCCTGCAGGTGATACAAAGACTAGAGAGGACCCTGCAGATGATACAAAGACTAGAGAGGACCCTGCAGGTAATACACAGACTAGAGAGGACCCTGCAGGTGAAACACAGACTAGAGGGGACCCTGCAGGTGATACACAGACTAGAGAGGACCCTGCAGGTGATACACAGACTAGAGGGGACCCTGCAGGTGATACACAGACTAGAGAGGACCCTGCAGGTGATACACAGACTAGAGGGGACCCTGCAGGTGATACACAGACTAGAGAGGACCCTGCAGGTGATACACAGACTAGAGGGGACCCTGCAGGTGATACACAGACTAGAGGGGACCCTGCAGGTGATACAGTGACCAAAAGGGGACCCAGCAGGTGAAAGAAACTAGAAGGGAACCTGCAGGTGATACACAGACTAGAGAGGACCCTGCAGGTGATACACAGACTAGAGAGGACCCTGCAGGTGATACACAGACTAGAGAGGACCCTGCAGGTGATACACAGACTAGAGGGGACCATGCAGATGATACACAGACTAGAGAGGACCCTGCAGATGATACAAAGAGTAGAGAGGACCCTGCAGATGATAGAAAGAGTAGAGAGGACCCTGCAGATGATAGAAAGAGTAGAGAGGACCCTGCAGATGATACAAAGAGTAGAGAGGACCCTGCAGATGATACACAGACTAGAGGGGACCCTGCAGGTGATACAGTGACCAAAAGGGGACCCAGCAGGTGAAAGAAACTAGAGAGGACCCTGCAGATGATACAAAGAGTAGAGAGGACCCTGCAGGTGATACAGTGACCAAAGGGGACCCAGAAGGTGAAAGAAACCAGAGGGGACCCTGCAGGTGATACACAGACATGAGATACACAACGTATGCTGTCGGCATTTAGCGAGGTTTAGCGGACATGATTCACTACAGCAAATAATATCCGCTCAACCTTTGGTAAATCTTCCCCATTGACTAGAGGTGACCCAGCAAATGATACAGGGACTAGAGAGGACGCAGAAGGTGATGTAGGTATTATAAGAAAACAATTTAAATGTTTAAGAAAAAAAAAAGGAGAGAAATGTATCAATTTGAAATAGCGAGACACAACCTCCAAATGTGCTCATAACGTTGTCATGAATTCTGCATACTAGACCAAAAAACAACAACCTGCCTATGCCTCTAAAATACTCCGGAATGCACAGCTCCTACAAACACCTGTTGTTCTTTCCAGCCAGATTATTTACCATAACAAACAGATATGCAAATATTTTACAATTAAAAAACAATTTACATTAAAGGGATAGTCAGCGCTAAAATTGTTGAAACTAGAGGGGACCCTGCAGGTGGTACACAGACTAGAGAGGACCCTGCAGGTGATACACAGACTAGAGGGGACCCTGCAGATGATACACAGACTAGAGGGGACCCTGCAGATGATACACAGACTAGAGGGGACCCTGCAGGTGATACACAGACTAGAGGGGACCCTGCAGATGATACACAGACTAGAGGGGACCCTGCAGGTGATACAAAGACTAGAGAGGACCCTGCAGATGATACAAAGACTAGAGAGGACCCTGCAGGTGATACACAGACTAGAGGGGACCCTGCAGGTGATACAAAGACTAGAGGGGACCCTGCAGGTGATACACAGACTAGAGGGGACCCTGCAGGTGATACACAGACTAGAGAGGACCCTGCAGGTGAAACACAGACTAGAGGGGACCCTGCAGGTGATACACAGACTAGAGAGGACCCTGCAGGTGATACACAGACTAGAGGGGACCCTGCAGGTGATACACAGACTAGAGAGGACCCTGCAGGTGATACACAGACTAGAGGGGACCCTGCAGGTGATACACAGACTAGAGAGGACCCTTCAGGTGATACACAGACTAGAGGGGACCCTGCAGGTGATACACAGACTAGAGGGGACCCTGCAGGTGATACAGTGACCAAAAGGGGACCCAGCAGGTGAAAGAAACTAGAAGGGAACCTGCAGGTGATACACAGACTAGAGAGGACCCTGCAGGTGATACACAGACTAGAGAGGACCCTGCAGGTGATACACAGACTAGAGAGGACCCTGCAGGTGATACACAGACTAGAGGGGACCATGCAGATGATACACAGACTAGAGAGGACCCTGCAGATGATACAAAGAGTAGAGAGGACCCTGCAGATGATAGAAAGAGTAGAGAGGACCCTGCAGATGATAGAAAGAGTAGAGAGGACCCTGCAGATGATACAAAGAGTAGAGAGGACCCTGCAGATGATACACAGACTAGAGGGGACCCTGCAGGTGATACAGTGACCAAAAGGGGACCCAGCAGGTGAAAGAAACTAGAGGGGAACCTGCAGGTGATACACAGACTAGAGGGGACCATGCAGATGATACACAGACTAGAGAGGACCCTGCAGATGATACAAAGAGTAGAGAGGACCCTGCAGATGATACAAAGACTAGAGAGGACCCTGCAGATGATACAAAGAGTAGAGAGGACCCTGCAGATGATACAAAGAGTAGAGAGGACCCTGCAGATGATACAAAGAGTAGAGAGGACACTGCAGATGATACAAAGAGTAGAGAGGACCCTGCAGATGATACAAAGAGTAGAGAGGACCCTGCAGGTGATACAGTGACCAAAGGGGACCCAGAAGGTGAAAGAAACCAGAGGGGACCCTGCAGGTGATACACAGACATGAGATACACAACGTATGCTGTCGGCATTTAGCGAGGTTTAGCGGACATGATTCACTACAGCAAATAATATCCGCTCAACCTTTGGTAAATCTTCCCCATTGACTAGAGGTGACCCAGCAAATGATACAGGGACTAGAGAGGACGCAGAAGGTGATGTAGGTATTATAAGAAAACAATTTAAATGTTTAAGAAAAAAAAAAGGAGAGAAATGTATCAATTTGAAATAGCGAGACACAACCTCCAAATGTGCTCATAACGTTGTCATGAATTCTGCATACTAGACCAAAAAACAACAACCTGCCTATGCCTCTAAAATACTCCGGAATGCACAGCTCCTACAAACACCTGTTGTTCTTTCCAGCCAGATTATTTACCATAACAAACAGATATGCAAATATTTTACAATTAAAAAACAATTTACATTAAAGGGATAGTCAGCGCTAAAATTGTTGAAACTAGAGGGGACCCTGCAGGTGGTACACAGACTAGAGAGGACCCTGCAGGTGATACACAGACTAGAGGGGACCCTGCAGATGATACACAGACTAGAGGGGACCCTGCAGATGATACACAGACTAGAGGGGACCCTGCAGGTGATACAAAGACTAGAGGGGACCCTGCAGGTGATACACAGACTAGAGGGGACCCTGCAGGTGATACAAAGACTAGAGAGGACCCTGCAGATGATACAAAGACTAGAGAGGACCCTGCAGGTAATACACAGACTAGAGAGGACCCTGCAGGTGAAACACAGACTAGAGGGGACCCTGCAGGTGATACACAGACTAGAGAGGACCCTGCAGGTGATACACAGACTAGAGGGGACCCTGCAGGTGATACACAGACTAGAGAGGACCCTGCAGGTGATACACAGACTAGAGGGGACCCTGCAGGTGATACACAGACTAGAGAGGACCCTGCAGGTGATACACAGACTAGAGGGGACCCTGCAGGTGATACACAGACTAGAGGGGACCCTGCAGGTGATACAGTGACCAAAAGGGGACCCAGCAGGTGAAAGAAACTAGAAGGGAACCTGCAGGTGATACACAGACTAGAGAGGACCCTGCAGGTGATACACAGACTAGAGAGGACCCTGCAGGTGATACACAGACTAGAGAGGACCCTGCAGGTGATACACAGACTAGAGGGGACCATGCAGATGATACACAGACTAGAGAGGACCCTGCAGATGATACAAAGAGTAGAGAGGACCCTGCAGATGATAGAAAGAGTAGAGAGGACCCTGCAGATGATAGAAAGAGTAGAGAGGACCCTGCAGATGATACAAAGAGTAGAGAGGACCCTGCAGATGATACACAGACTAGAGGGGACCCTGCAGGTGATACAGTGACCAAAAGGGGACCCAGCAGGTGAAAGAAACTAGAGAGGACCCTGCAGATGATACAAAGAGTAGAGAGGACCCTGCAGGTGATACAGTGACCAAAGGGGACCCAGAAGGTGAAAGAAACCAGAGGGGACCCTGCAGGTGATACACAGACATGAGATACACAACGTATGCTGTCGGCATTTAGCGAGGTTTAGCGGACATGATTCACTACAGCAAATAATATCCGCTCAACCTTTGGTAAATCTTCCCCATTGACTAGAGGTGACCCAGCAAATGATACAGGGACTAGAGAGGACGCAGAAGGTGATGTAGGTATTATAAGAAAACAATTTAAATGTTTAAGAAAAAAAAAAGGAGAGAAATGTATCAATTTGAAATAGCGAGACACAACCTCCAAATGTGCTCATAACGTTGTCATGAATTCTGCATACTAGACCAAAAAACAACAACCTGCCTATGCCTCTAAAATACTCCGGAATGCACAGCTCCTACAAACACCTGTTGTTCTTTCCAGCCAGATTATTTACCATAACAAACAGATATGCAAATATTTTACAATTAAAAAACAATTTACATTAAAGGGATAGTCAGCGCTAAAATTGTTGAAACTAGAGGGGACCCTGCAGGTGGTACACAGACTAGAGAGGACCCTGCAGGTGATACACAGACTAGAGGGGACCCTGCAGATGATACACAGACTAGAGGGGACCCTGCAGATGATACACAGACTAGAGGGGACCCTGCAGGTGATACACAGACTAGAGGGGACCCTGCAGATGATACACAGACTAGAGGGGACCCTGCAGGTGATACAAAGACTAGAGAGGACCCTGCAGATGATACAAAGACTAGAGAGGACCCTGCAGGTGATACACAGACTAGAGAGGACCCTGCAGGTGATACACAGACTAGAGGGGACCCTGCAGGTGATACACAGACTAGAGGGGACCCTGCAGGTGATACACAGACTAGAGAGGACCCTGCAGGTGAAACACAGACTAGAGGGGACCCTGCAGGTGATACACAGACTAGAGAGGACCCTGCAGCTGATACACAGACTAGAGGGGACCCTGCAGGTGATACACAGACTAGAGAGGACCCTGCAGGTGATACACAGACTAGAGGGGACCCTGCAGGTGATACACAGACTAGAGAGGACCCTTCAGGTGATACACAGACTAGAGGGGACCCTGCAGGTGATACACAGACTAGAGGGGACCCTGCAGGTGATACAGTGACCAAAAGGGGACCCAGCAGGTGAAAGAAACTAGAAGGGAACCTGCAGGTGATACACAGACTAGAGAGGACCCTGCAGGTGATACACAGACTAGAGAGGACCCTGCAGGTGATACACAGACTAGAGAGGACCCTGCAGGTGATACACAGACTAGAGGGGACCATGCAGATGATACACAGACTAGAGAGGACCCTGCAGATGATACAAAGAGTAGAGAGGACCCTGCAGATGATAGAAAGAGTAGAGAGGACCCTGCAGATGATAGAAAGAGTAGAGAGGACCCTGCAGATGATACAAAGAGTAGAGAGGACCCTGCAGATGATACACAGACTAGAGGGGACCCTGCAGGTGATACAGTGACCAAAAGGGGACCCAGCAGGTGAAAGAAACTAGAGGGGAACCTGCAGGTGATACACAGACTAGAGGGGACCATGCAGATGATACACAGACTAGAGAGGACCCTGCAGATGATACAAAGAGTAGAGAGGACCCTGCAGATGATACAAAGACTAGAGAGGACCCTGCAGATGATACACAGACTAGAGGGGACCCTGCAGGTGATACAAAGACTAGAGGGGAACCTGCAGGTGATACACAGACTAGAGGGGATCATGCAGATGATACACAGACTAGAGAGGACCCTGCAGATGATACAAAGAGTAGAGAGGACACTGCAGATGATACAAAGAGTAGAGAGGACCCTGCAGATGATACAAAGAGTAGAGAGGACACTGCAGATGATACAAAGAGTAGAGAGGACCCTGCAGATGATACAAAGAGTAGAGAGGACCCTGCAGGTGACACAGTGACCAAAGGGGACCCAGAAGGTGAAAGAAACCAGAGGGGACCCTGCAGGTGATACACAGACATGAGATACACAACGTATGCTGTCGGCATTTAGCGAGGTTTAGCGGACATGATTCACTACAGCAAATAATATCCGCTCAACCTTTGGTAAATCTTCCCCATTGACTAGAGGTGACCCAGCAAATGATACAGGGACTAGAGAGGACGCAGAAGGTGATGTAGGTATTATAAGAAAACAATTTAAATGTTTAAGAAAAAAAAAAGGAGAGAAATGTATCAATTTGAAATAGCGAGACACAACCTCCAAATGTGCTCATAACGTTGTCATGAATTCTGCATACTAGACCAAAAAACAACAACCTGCCTATGCCTCTAAAATACTCCGGAATGCACAGCTCCTACAAACACCTGTTGTTCTTTCCAGCCAGATTATTTACCATAACAAACAGATATGCAAATATTTTACAATTAAAAAACAATTTACATTAAAGGGATAGTCAGCGCTAAAATTGTTGAAACTAGAGGGGACCCTGCAGGTGGTACACAGACTAGAGAGGACCCTGCAGGTGATACACAGACTAGAGGGGACCCTGCAGATGATACACAGACTAGAGGGGACCCTGCAGGTGATACACAGACTAGAGGGGACCCTGCAGGTGATACACAGACTAGAGGGGACCCTGCAGATGATACACAGACTAGAGGGGACCCTGCAGGTGATACAAAGACTAGAGAGGACCCTGCAGATGATACAAAGACTAGAGAGGACCCTGCAGGTGATACACAGACTAGAGGGGACCCTGCAGGTGATACAAAGACTAGAGGGGACCCTGCAGGTGATACACAGACTAGAGGGGACCCTGCAGGTGATACACAGACTAGAGAGGACCCTGCAGGTGAAACACAGACTAGAGGGGACCCTGCAGGTGATACACAGACTAGAGAGGACCCTGCAGGTGATACACAGACTAGAGGGGACCCTGCAGGTGATACACAGACTAGAGAGGACCCTGCAGGTGATACACAGACTAGAGGGGACCCTGCAGGTGATACACAGACTAGAGAGGACCCTGCAGGTGATACACAGACTAGAGGGGACCCTGCAGGTGATACACAGACTAGAGGGGACCCTGCAGGTGATACAGTGACCAAAAGGGGACCCAGCAGGTGAAAGAAACTAGAAGGGAACCTGCAGGTGATACACAGACTAGAGGGGACCCTGCAGGTGATACAAAGACTAGAGAG
Organism: Bombina bombina; assembly: GCF_027579735.1. Classification (NCBI taxonomy): domain Eukaryota; kingdom Metazoa; phylum Chordata; class Amphibia; order Anura; family Bombinatoridae; genus Bombina; species Bombina bombina. The sequence goes on from NC_069510.1 coordinate 96,971,122, forward strand.
GACCCTGCAGGTGATACACAGACTAGAGAGGACCCTGCAGGTGATACACAGACTAGAGGGGACCATGCAGATGATACACAGACTAGAGAGGACCCTGCAGATGATACAAAGAGTAGAGAGGACCCTGCAGATGATAGAAAGAGTAGAGAGGACCCTGCAGATGATAGAAAGAGTAGAGAGGACCCTGCAGATGATACAAAGAGTAGAGAGGACCCTGCAGATGATACACAGACTAGAGGGGACCCTGCAGGTGATACAGTGACCAAAAGGGGACCCAGCAGGTGAAAGAAACTAGAGGGGAACCTGCAGGTGATACACAGACTAGAGGGGACCATGCAGATGATACACAGACTAGAGAGGACCCTGCAGATGATACAAAGAGTAGAGAGGACCCTGCAGATGATACAAAGACTAGAGAGGACCCTGCAGATGATACACAGACTAGAGGGGACCCTGCAGGTGATACAAAGACTAGAGGGGAACCTGCAGGTGATACACAGACTAGAGGGGATCATGCAGATGATACACAGACTAGAGAGGACCCTGCAGATGATACAAAGAGTAGAGAGGACACTGCAGATGATACAAAGAGTAGAGAGGACCCTGCAGATGATACAAAGAGTAGAGAGGACACTGCAGATGATACAAAGAGTAGAGAGGACCCTGCAGATGATACAAAGAGTAGAGAGGACCCTGCAGGTGACACAGTGACCAAAGGGGACCCAGAAGGTGAAAGAAACCAGAGGGGACCCTGCAGGTGATACACAGACATGAGATACACAACGTATGCTGTCGGCATTTAGCGAGGTTTAGCGGACATGATTCACTACAGCAAATAATATCCGCTCAACCTTTGGTAAATCTTCCCCATTGACTAGAGGTGACCCAGCAAATGATACAGGGACTAGAGAGGACGCAGAAGGTGATGTAGGTATTATAAGAAAACAATTTAAATGTTTAAGAAAAAAAAAAGGAGAGAAATGTATCAATTTGAAATAGCGAGACACAACCTCCAAATGTGCTCATAACGTTGTCATGAATTCTGCATACTAGACCAAAAAACAACAACCTGCCTATGCCTCTAAAATACTCCGGAATGCACAGCTCCTACAAACACCTGTTGTTCTTTCCAGCCAGATTATTTACCATAACAAACAGATATGCAAATATTTTACAATTAAAAAACAATTTACATTAAAGGGACAGTCAGCGCTAAAATTGTTATTGTTTAAAAAGATAGATAACACCTTTACTACCCATTCCCCAGTTTTGCACAACCAACATTGTTATTTTAATATGGGGGAACACACAAAGTTGCAGGCACTGCTCGGTTAGAGTAAAATAAAATATCAATTTATTGTAAATATAAAAAAAATAGGGGGCGCGAAACGCGTAAAACAGTCCTCTTGTGTTATTACTTTGTCTGGGTATACACCATTTTTAATATTTACAATAAATTGATATTTCTCCTGTTAAGTGTAGTCAGTCCACGGGTCATCCATTACTTATGGGATTATAACTCCTCCCTAACAGGAAGTGCAAGAGGATCACCCAAGCAGAGCTGCTATATAGCTCCTCCCCCCTACGTCATATCCAGTCATTCTCTTGCACCTAACTAATAGATAGGATGTGTGAGAGGAGTGTGGTTATTAAATTTAGTTTTTATTTCTTCAATCAAAAGTTTGTTGTTTTAAACAGCACCGGAGTGTGTTGTTTTTTCTCAGGCAGTATTAGAAGAAGAATCTACCTGAGTTTTTGTGTATGATCTTAGCGGACGTAACTAAGATCCATTTGCTGTTCTCGGCCATTCTGAGGAGTGAGGTAACTTCAGAACAGGGGACAGCGGGCAGTATATTATTTTCTAAGGAATGGAATTGACTGAGAAAATACTGCTAATACCAATATAATGTAAGTGCAGCCTTAAATGCAGTAGTAGCAACTGGTATCAGGCTGTTATGTATGTATGTTGGCACTAAGTATTTCTGGGGAATGGCACTTCACTAAGAAAATACTGTATACATTTAACTTATAGCCTTTCTGCAGTGATAGCGACTAGCAACAGGCTTTTATTATCATTTCATATATTTAAAACGTTTACTGGCAGGTTAATCGTTTTTCTCTCTGAGGTACTTGGTGAAAAATTTATGGGCATTATTTTCCACTTGGCTGTCATTTATTTTGAAAAAAATCAGTTTACTGAGCTTCCCCACTGCTGTATTATGAGTGGGAGGGGCCTATTTTGGCGCTTTTACTACGCATCAAAAATTCAGTCACAGTCTTCCTTATTCTCCCTGCATGATCCAGGACGTCTCTACAGAGCTCAAGGGTCTCCAAATCTAGTTTGAGGGAGGTAATCACTCACAGCAGACCTGTGAGACTGTGCTTTGACTGTGATAAAAACGTATATGTTTGATTTGTTATTTGTTTTTTTGGTATTAAGGGATTAATAATCCATTTGCTAAGGGGTACATTCCTTTGCTAAATTAATGCATTTCATGTGGAAAATTGATTGCTATAACTAAACCGGTTCATTGTTATCTCAATGTGACAGTTTTTTGTGTGCTTCTTAAAGGCACAGTAACGTTTTTTATTTTTTTGCTTGTAAATTCATTTGAAAAGTATTTTCCAAGCTTGCTAGTCTAATTGCTAGTTTGTTTAAGCATGTCTGACACAGAGGAATCTCTTTGTGCAATATGTTCAAAGGCCAATGTGGAGCCCAATAGAAATTTATGTACTAATTGCATTGATGCTACTTTAAATAAAAGCCAATCTGTACATGTTAAGAAAAATTCACCAGACAACGAGGGGGAAGTTATGCCGACTAACTTGCCTCACGTGTCAGTACCTGCATCTCCCGCTCAGGAGGTGCGTGATATTGTAACGCCAAGTACATCAGGACGGCCATTACAAATCACTTTACAAGACATGGCTAATGTTATGACTGAAGTTTTATCTAAATTGCCAGAACTTAGGGGTAAACGAGACCACTCTGGGGTGAGAACAGAGTGCGCTGATAACGCTAGGGCCATGTCTGATACTGCGTCACAATTTGCAGAACATGAAGACGGAGAGCTTCATTCTGTGGGTGACGGATCTGATCCAAATAAACTGGATTCAGACATTTCAAATTTTAAATTTAAGCTTGAGAACCTCCGTGTGTTACTAGGGGAGGTGTTAGCGGCTCTGAATGATTGTAACACGGTTGCAATCCCAGAGAAAATATGTAGGTTGGATAAATATTTTGCGGTACCGACGTGTACTGACGTTTTTCCTATACCTAAAAGACTTACTGAAATTGTTAACAAGGAGTGGGATAGACCCGGTGTGCCTTTCTCACCCCCTCCTATATTCAGAAAAATGTTTCCAATAGACGCCAACACACGGGACTTATGGCAAGGTGGAGGGAGCAGTTTCTACTTTAGTTAAGCGTACCACTATCCCGGTGGAGGATAGCTGTGCCTTTTCAGATCCAATGGATAAAAAGTTAAAGGGTTACCTTAAGAAAATGTTTGTTCAACAAGGTTTTATATTGCAACCCCTTGCATGCATTGCGCCTGTCCCGGCTGCGGCGGCATTCTGGTTTGAGTCTCTGGAAGAGACTCTTGACACAGCTCCATTGGATGAGATTACACACAAGCTTAAAGCCCTTAAGCTAGCTAATTCATTTATTTCTGATGCCGTAGTACATTTAACTAAACTTACAGCTAAGAATTCCGGATTCGCCATTCAGGCGCGCAGAGCGCTGTGGCTAAAATCCTGGTCAGCTGATGTGACTTCTAAGTCTAAATTGCTTAACATACCTTTCAAAGGGCAGACATTATTCGGGCCCGGTTTGAAAGAAATTATCGCTGACATTACTGGAGGTAAGGGCCATGCCCTGCCTCAAGACAGAGCCAAACCAAGGGCTAGACAGTCTAATTTTCATGCCTTTCGTAACTTCAAGGCAGGAGCAGCATCAACTTCCTCTGCTCCAAAGCAGGAAGGAACCGTTGCTCGCTTCAGACAGGGCTGGAAACCTAACCAGACCTGGAACAAGGGCAAGCAGGCCAGAAAACCTGCTGCTGCCCCTAAGACAGCATGAAGTGAGGGCCCCCAATCCGGAAACGGATCTAGTAGGGGGCAGACTCTCTCTCTTCGCCCAGGCTTGGGCAAGAGATGTCCAGGATCCCTGGGCGTTAGAGATCATATCTCAGGGATATCTTCTGGACTTCAAAACTTCTCCTCCAAAAGGGAGATTTCATCTTTCAAGGTTGTCAACAAACCAGATAAAGAAAGAGGCATTTCTACGCTGTGTACAAGATCTTTTACTAATGGGAGTGATCCACCTGGTTCCGCGGTCGGAACACGGACAAGGGTTTTACTCAAATCTGTTTGTGGTTCCCAAGAAAGAAGGAACCTTCAGACCAATCTTGGATTTAAAGATCCTAAACAAATTCCTAAGAGTTCCATCGTTCAAAATGGAAACTATTCGGACAATCTTACCCATGATCCAAAAGGGTCAGTACATGACCACAGTGGATTTAAAGGATGCCTACCTTCACATACCGATTCACAAAGATCATTACCGGTATCTAAGGTTTGCCTTCCTAGACAGGCATTACCAGTTTGTAGCTCTTCCCTTCGGGTTAGCTACTGCTCCAAGAATCTTTACAAAGGTTCTGGGTTCTCTTCTGGCGGTACTAAGACCGCGAGGGATATCGGTAGCTCCGTACCTAGACGACATTCTGATACAAGTGTCAAGTTTCCAAACTGCCAAGTCTCATACAGAGTTAGTGCTGGCATTTCTAAGGTCACATGGGTGGAAAGTGAACGAAGAAAAGAGTTCTCTATTACCACTCACAAGAGTTCCCTTCTTAGGGACTCTTATAGATTCTGTAGAAATGAAAATTTATCTGACAGAGGTCAGGTTAACAAAACTTCTAAATGCTTGCCGGGTCCTTCATTCCATTCCACACCCGTCAGTGGCTCAATGCATGGAGGTAATCGGCTTAATGGTAGCGGCAATGGACATAGTACCCTTTGCACGCCTGCATCTCAGACCACTGCAATTGTGCATGCTAAGTCAGTGGAATGGGGATTACTCAGATTTGTCCCCTATGCTGAATCTGGATCAAGAGACCAGAAATTCTCTTCTATGGTGGCTCTCTCGGCCACATCTATCCAAGGGGATGCCCTTCAGCAGGCCAGATTGGACGATTGTAACAACAGACGCCAGCCTGATAGGTTGGGGCGCTGTCTGGAATTCCCTGAAGACTCAGGGATCTTGGACTCAGGAGGAGAGTCTCCTTCCCATAAATATTCTGGAATTAAGAGCAGTTTTCAATGCCCTTCTGGCTTGGCCTCAGTTAGCAACTCTGAGGTTCATCAGGTTTCAGTCGGACAACATCACGACTGTGGCTTACATCAACCATCAGGGAGGGACAAGGAGTTCCCTAGCAATGATGGAAGTCTCAAAGATAATTCACTGGGCAGAGTCTCACTCTTGCCACCTATCAGCGATCCACATCCCAGGCGTGGAGAACTGGGAAGCGGATTATCTAAGTCGCCAGACTTTTCATCCGGGGGAGTGGGAACTTCATCCGGAGGTCTTTGCCCAAATACTTCGGAGTTGGGGCAAACCAGATCTGGATCTCATGTGGTCTCGCCAGAACGCCAAACTTCCTTATTACTGATCTAGGTCCAGAGACCCGGAAGCGGTTCTGATAGATGCTCTGACAGCACCTTGGGTCTTCAACATAGCTTATGTGTTTCCACCCTTCCCGATGCTTCCTCGATTGATTGCCAGGATCAAACAGGAGAGAGCATCGGTGATTCTAATAGCGCCTGCGTGGCCACGCAGGACCTGGTATGCAGACCTAGTGGACATGTCGTCCTGTCCACCATGGTCTCTACCTCTGAGACAGGACCTTCTGGTGCAGGGTCCTTTCAAACATCCAAATCTAATTTCTCTGAGGCTGACTGCATGGAGATTGAACGCTTAATTCTATCAAAGCGTGGATTCTCGGAGTCAGTGATTGATACCTTGATACAGGCCAGGAAAATTTACCATAAAATATGGCGCAAATACTTGCATTGGTGCGAATCCAAGAGTTACTCATGGAGTAAGGTTAGAATTCCTAGGATATTGTCTTTTCTACAAGAAGGTTTAGAAAAGGGTTTATCCGCTAGTTCGTTAAAGGGACAAATCTCAGCTTTGTCCATCCTTTTACACAAACGTCTGTCAGAAGTTCCAGACGTTCAGGCTTTTTGTCAGGCTTTGGCCAGGATTAAGCCTGTGTTTAAAACTGTTGCTCCGCCATGGAGCTTAAACTTAGTTCTTAACGTTTTACAGGGTGTTCCGTTTGAACCCCTTCATTCCATTGATATCAAGCTGTTATCTTGGAAAGTTCTGTTTTTAATGGCTATTTCCTCGGCTCGAAGAGTCTCTGAGTTATCTGCCTTACATTGTGATTCTCCTTATCTGATTTTCCATTCAGACAAGGTAGTTCTGCGTACTAAACCTGGGTTCTTACCTAAGGTAGTCACTAACAGGAATATCAATCAAGAGATTGTTTTTCCTTCATTGTGCCCTAATCCTTCCTCAAAGAAGGAACGACTTCTGCACAATCTGGACGTTGTCCGTGCCCTGAAATTTTATTTGCAGGCAACTAAAGATTTTCGACAAACTTCTTCCCTGTTTGTCGTCTATTCTGGACAGAGGAGAGGTCAAAAGGCTTCGGCCACCTCTCTCTCTTTCTGGCTTCGTAGTATAATACGTTTAGCCTATGAGACTGCTGGACAGCAGCCTCCTGAAAGAATTACAGCTCATTCTACCAGAGCTGTGGCTTCCACTTGGGCCTTTAAAAATGAGGCCTCTGTTGAACAGATTTGCAAGGCTGCGACTTGGTCTTCACTTCACACTTTTTCCAAATTTTACAAATTTGACACTTTTGCTTCTTCGGAGGCTGTTTTTGGGAGAAAGGTTCTTCAGGCAGTGGTTCCTTCCGCATAAAGATCCTGCCTGTCCCTCCCGTCATCCGTGTACTTTTAGCTTTGGTATTGGTATCCCATAAGTAATGGATGACCCGTGGACTGACTACACTTAACAGGAGAAAACAAAATTTATGCTTACCTGATAAATTCCTTTCTCCTGTAGTGTAGTCAGTCCACGGCCCGCCCTGTTTTTTATGGCAGGTCTAAATTTTAAATTATACTCCAGTCACCACTGCACCCTATAGTTTCTCCTTTCTCGTTTGGTTTCGGTCGAATGACTGGATATGACATAGGGGGGAGGAGCTATATAGCAGCTCTGCTTGGGTGATCCTCTTGCACTTCCTGTTAGGGAGGAGTTATAATCCCATAAGTAATGGATGACCCGTGGACTGACTACACTACAGGAGAAAGGAATTTATCAGGTAAGCATAAATTTTGTTTTTATTTTACTCTAACCGAGCAGTACCTGCAACATTGTGTGTTCCCCCTTGACAGTCTCTGGCTTGATCCGCAGCCTGCTACGGCACTCCGGGTGTATTTGGGAAGCAGTTGCTTTATATTTGTTCTTTTCTGCTACAACCAGTAGTCTTGACCGTGTTCCGGATCACCCCTCTCGTTTGTTGCTGTTATTTTAATATACTTTATAACCTTTAAAACTCTAAATGTCCGTGTTTCTAAGTCACTAAAGACAGCCTCTTATCACACACTTTTTTTATTAGCTTTTCACAACAGGGGAGTGCTAGTTCATGTAAGCCATATAGATAATAGTATGCTCACACCCGTGGAGTTGTTTAAGTGTCAGCACAACACAGCACTAATTGGCTAAAATGCAAGTCAATAGATAATAAATAAAAAGTCATGTGATCAGGGGACTGTCAGAAGAGGCTTAGATACAAGGTAATCACAGAGGTAAAAAGTATATTAATATAACTGTGTTGGTTATGCAAAACTGGGAAATGGGTAATAAAGGCACTAGCTATGTTTTAAAACAATAAAAATGATATTGTAGACTGTCCCTTTAACCATTTCACAAGCTCATTTTCTAAGTTGTTTCAATTGTGATTAAAAAAAAAATCTGAGTTTCTAGCAATTCTTGTTTCCTGTGTGAGATATCATGCATTGGGCACTATATATTTCAATGGCAGGAACACCCAGTAACAAAACGCTTGAAAATACAAAAGATGAGATTCTTGATGAATTGCCAACATGATCTCATCTTAAAGGGACATGAAACCCAGGGAAGAAAGAGGGTCACTGGTCATCAGACGTCTTCCCTAGGATGCACCGGTGCAGATGTCACCTGAATTAGTCCACAACTTGCACCAAGGAGGTCACAGGTTAAGGGAGGACTCATTGTGCGTTTAAGATGGTGGATGCTCCAGCAGAGATGCTAAACATGGTGCGAGTTTCAAGGCTGGAGCTCTAAATTAGCCACTTTATAGGATTCACATTGATGCAGCTATGTAAAGGGCACCAAACTTAATGCAGTAACATAAATTGATTGTGAGACTAGCACTTAGTGCTTGGTTATTCTAATATGATGACATTGCTGATCTCTGACCCTTACTTCTTGAATGACTTCTGGACCCTTTGCTGTGTTGCTTAATTTCTACTGATTACCTGCTGACTTCTGGAACTGTTTACCTGACTATTTGTGTGGATTTTCTCTGTGTTAACTGGTTACTGTCTATGGTTACCATCTTGGCCATATTAACCTGGACAGTTATTGGTTAAACATGTAGCAGGGTGTGCAGGGAGGAACATGATTACCGCTCTATCTAGAGGCAAAATAAAAGTTCCTCCCTGCACACCCTGCAGCATGTGTAACTCATAACTGCCCAGGTTTACATGGCCGAGGTGACAGCTGACTGATCTTCTGGTTCCTGACTTCAGCTTGTCTTCGACCTGCACACTAAAACCAGTCTCAGCAGACTTGAATCCCAGCAGTAACAGAGGTAATTCTCTTTTACCTTTACATAATAAAGTAACCACAAACTGAGTGTTAGTTACTGTTTCAAGCTTGGCTCCTTTCCATAGCTACGTACCCAACCTACCGTACGTTGGATTGTTACTGCCTAGTCTCTAAGCTTTTTGAAGATCAAATTTTGTTGATGATCAAATTTTATGCAGATTAGATTTTACTGTGGATCAGGTTTTGAGTGCATAAGAATTTGCTGTGAATCATTTTTTGAGTGGGACCAGTGGCGTGTATTTAGGTTTTGTGCTGCCATAGGCACTAAAAATTCAGCAGATTTTGTGTGGAGCAGATTTTCAGTGGAGCAGATTTTGCAGTGCAGCAGATTTTGTGAGGATCAGATTTTGTGCTAGATTACAAGTAAAGTGCTAAATTATCGCGCACCCGCAAACTGGCAAATTTACGGGCGCACGATAAATAACCAGCCATTACAAGTTGTTGGTTTTTGCTACCGCAAGCTCGCAGTAGCAATTAGTGCTTCGTAAATTAACCAGAGGTCAATTTTTTATACTTTATTTTTATTAATACATTTTTATAAAAAAAATAATAATAATAACCGTAGGAGGCCGTTTTAAGAGGTTAAAAGTGTCTGGTGTGGTGTGTTAGAAAACAAAACGCACTGAAAAGTGCCTTTACATTGCGGTCTATGGGTAATGTATTATCTCTGTAAATATATATGAATATATACATACAACACACAAAGAAAGTCCAGCACTCACTTACATGCTCACAGCTAAGATTTAAAAGCAAAAATGGAAAGGTTAGTTACCGCATCTGGCCAAATGGGACAAGCCCAGGTACTATGTCAAGGTCCTTTCCAATACCTGGGACCCTAAAACAGCCACACAATGTAAGCTCTCAAATCCAGACAAACTGGGAACAAGGGAAGGGTGCACAGGCTTATGTAATCACCCAGACATATACAAAACACGGAAGGGGACTACACTCTCATACCGGACCGGGTACACATCCCATGACCCTGTAACATGCTCAGCCCTGGGTGCTCACGGGCACTCACAGGAAGCTGCACTGTCCCCAGAGTCACAGGCAGTTAACCCCAGACAGGTCTGGGTGCAAGAACCATAGGGAAAATTACAAAACAAATTAATACAACACACAAAGAAAGTCCAGCACTCACTTACATGCTCACAGCTAAGATTTAAAAGCAAAAATGGAAAGGTTAGTTACCGCATCTGGCCAAATGGGACAAGCCCAGGCACCACGTCAAGGTCATTTCCAATGCCTGGGACCCTAAAACAGCCACACAATGCAAGCTCTCAAATCCAAACAAACTGGGAACAAGGGAAGGATGCACAGGCTTATGTAATCACCCCAGTAATATACAAAACACGGAAGGGGACTGCACTCCAACAGGCCCATTTATCAAGCTCCGTATGGAGCTTGAAGGGCCGTGTTTCTGGCGA